>NC_044503.1:8145956-8275956 GCF_902362185.1 Chanos chanos | reverse complement strand
TACGGCACGACCATTCCAAAATTCATTCCCATAGCGCCAGGCCCCGTTCCTGAAAGGCTCATAACGAGCTTTTAATGGATGACGTCGCGCGCTAGCCTCCCGGCTAAACGCGTAAAGGTTCCGAAGTGGAGGGCACGCCTCTTATCGCAAAGCATGTGTGAAATGAAAAACTCCGAGGAAGATTAAATAAAGACTTGGGCCGTCTGAGAACAAAGCCAGGAGCCGACAAGCTTGGAACGTCAGCCCTCTCCCAAGCGCTGCATTCCAAAATTTCATTAGCGGTTGGATAGAAGAAACAGAGAGAACGAGAGAAAGAGGGGGAGAAAAAAAAAAAAACACGAGGGAATGTTAATGTTCCCAAAAAAGAGAACATGAAGAAAAAACACTAATTTATCAACACATGTGCGCTCGAAGGCGATTGACCTTGAAGTGAATTAAGCATCGGTTGTTTGTTAGCATTAGCGTTCCTTGCTTTTTTTCCCACTCAAATTTGAGGAATCTTAGAACGACGCAACAAGGAGGTGCTGGCTAACGGCTGTCAACTTTCTTATTTTGCTTTTCTTTTTTTCCTCCTTTCAGCCATTCTTTCTTTCCCTCTCTTCTTGTACTCACATGGGATGGAGCACCACTCAACTCTATCACAGAGCTCAGGAAGAGAGAGAGTACGAACGAGAACGCGAGAGAAAGGGAGGGAGGGAGGAATAGAGAGGGGGGGGGGGAGCAGATGGCCAAACAAATAAAATCAGACTGTGGGTGCATGTGGTCGACAGCTGGAAAAGTTCTTACCCTGCTCTCTCTCTCTCTCTCCTTTGGAGCGGTCAGGGGGCACAGTGAGGCGCCTGTTAGCAGGCACAGGTGCATGATGGGGGTTATCAGACGGGACCCGTCTCACTTCTCACTACGAGAGCACTGATAAAGAGTACACTTAATGCTAAAACACCCTGAGCTCCAAGGCACAACCAAGCCTCCCCCCCTTTCCTTTAAACTTCAATGTAAGGCCTTCTTACCTCAGCACCAGCCAGGCTGGAGGAGACAGCCCCCCCCTCCCTCCCTCCAAGCCAGCTTTGTGTTTGAGGCTTCAGTGGGTTGTGTGATTAATATAGACGGTGAGAATGCTGGAGTCTTACGTGGGCCACAGGGGGTGAACCAGTGTGATTCAGGCCCATGAATCCACTACCTCATTCTCAGCCTTTACTGGACCTTGTACTCAGACACTCAGACACACAGACTCAGATACATACACACATGGACTTGGACACATAGGCTTAGACACAGAGATACAATTCCAACTGTTTTCACATGCATCTGTGTACGAGCTTGAGGCACTCAAGAGAGCGAGAAAGAGAGAGAGAGAGAGAGAGAGAGAGAGAGGGGGCAAGAGAAGAGAGGGGAAGACAGATGTGAAAGAGATAGAGAGAAAGAGAGAGAGAGAAAAGGGAGAGCTTTCAGGACAGAGACGGAGTTTCTTAATTTCTCTCCTCTCTCTTCAATGACTCTGTGGTGAAACTATCTATGGATGACTTCCTCGTCAACCCCCTCTTTCCTCTTTTTTAATCCTTTGTCTCTGCAGTGGCCAGACATGTCGTCTATATATCGTATGCTAGTCTGGCCTCAAAGCGGTACCATATGATGACGTCTGTTGCGTTCAATCTTGGATAATCCTCGGACACGTTTTTCTGTTGGTCTCGGAAAGAATGGGTTTTGGGGACACGCAATGCCACTTCAAAGGTGTTCAGATGATATGGGATGGTAGCTTCACGGCTGTCTCAAGCAGTTTTGTTTTGGGTTTTTTTGTTTTGTTTTGTTTTGGGTTTTTTTTTTTTTTTGCGACTGCTTTATTTTTGTGGCTCAAACTTTTTTGTTTCTTTTTTTTTTTTTTTTTTATTGGTAACCCCGTAACCTGTCAGATACCATAAAACCAACACTGAAACATAAAAACTCCAGTCAAATCTTATTTCCAACTTCCAAATATTGCCAAATATTTTTACTGCCCCATGGCGCCTCTTTGTGTAACTTTCACTTATTTAAATGTAAGAAATGCTTTCGACTGATCATATCTGGCTAAAGGAATTGAGAGCCAAATATTTTTTCAAAGTTCTGTGCCAGCATTAAGTACCCACTACACAACACCTTAAATGTTTCTTAAGTTTCTGTCCGTTTTCACACATTCTCGTAGCACATTTTTCCATCCTCTGCTTAAGCTGTCTCTTTCTGTCTCTCAGCCAGTCTCTCTCTCTCTCGCTCTCTCTCTCTCGCTCTCTCTCTCTCTCTTGCTCTCTCTCTCTCTCGCTCTCTCTCTCTCTCCCTTTCTCTGTGTCTCTTAGCTCAGGAAATCTGGGGATTACCATGAGGACAAGCTCAATGGCAGGGAGCTGGTGCGGCAGGCTTCTGGAGAAAGCCTACTATTCTCCCTTTCCTTTTTCCTTTCTCTCTCTCTCTCTCTCTCTCTCTCTCTCTGTCTTTCTCTCAGCCCCAGGGCACTAATACTGGACACGACTTCTCCTTCTCCGGCCTGGCTGGAGACAAATCTCCTCATTCCTCTCTCTGATCCTACCATCTAACCCCTGCCCTCTCCCTGCCAATCAGTCTGTCTCCAAGTCTCTGTCTCCAGTACCCCGCTCCCCCAAAAGGTAGAGATCTTTGTCAACTGACCTCTCACAGTCCCTTCCTGCCCACTTAATAACAACCTGGAAGGGAGGGAGGGAGTCTCTTTACACTTGTCGACAAACAAACCCTGCTGTTTGACTTGGCAACCCCAATACAACAGCACTCAACTCTTCCTTCCAAATGCCCCCCCCCCCCACCCCCACCCCCAAAAGACAGGGAAAATAATAGAGCAATCGTTCAGTCCGCTGGCTGCATTTGCTCAGCGTGTAAGGAAAAGGAGAATAATATCATATAAAAGAGAGAAAGGGAGGAATTAAGAGAGAGAGAGAGAGAGAGAGAGAGAGAGGTTGGAATGAAAAAATAAACCACCTTAAGAGTGGAAAAAGAGAAAGCAAGACAGGGCCTCGGCCTTGCCTCTGCCGGGACAACAGACGTGAGGGGCAGGGAAGAGAGAGAGAGAGAGCGAGCAAACAGAAAAGAGGAGAGGTGTATTGTTCACAAGTGGCAGGGGTCAAACGGGCCCTGGCTCCCAAAAAAAAAAAAAAAAAGCCAGTGGCCCCAAGCAAACAGGGCCCTGGAATGACTCCTGGTTTAATTAGAGCCCCTCATGACTTCCTATTGATTCACACGCATTCTACAGATACCACTTTCTCTCTCTCTCTCTCTCTCTCTCTCTCCCTCTCTCTCTCTCTCTCTCCGCCAGGAGGAAGCGACTGGACTCTTCTGGATTTAGAAATTGGTGTTATATGGAGTGTGATACTATCCAAACCAGATGAGCCTCATTCTCATTCTTTTATGGGAAAAAAAGAAGAAAAAAACAGACAGAGAGAGTAGAATCATGCACGTCTAAAACATGCCTTCCAACCAGGAGGCCAAGTCTTTCTTATCTCCACGGGACTGCTTTCCTTCAGCTAATAGCTTTAGACAATGTAATTCTCTAAGAATGATTGTATTTTTGTCCCTTTCTAAGTCCCATTCTTGGAACTTGCTGAAACCTGAGAGTAGCGGATAATCTTCGCCGTGAAGATAAATTGTGCTAAGAACAAGGGAAAAATGAATCTGAGGGCGCGAGAATTCTGGAATGGGAGAAACTCCGGACTAGCTGCTGTCTGTTTAGGCAAACAAAGTGAAAAGAGAGCGAGAGTGAGAGAGAGAGAGAGAGAGAGAGAGAGAGTGAGAGAGAGAGAGAGAGAGAAAGAGAGAGAGAGAGAGTGAGAGAGCGAGATAGAGAAAGAGAGAGAGAGAGAGAGAGAGTGAGTGAGAGAGAGAGAGTGAGAGAGAGAGAGAGAGAGTGAGAGAGAGAGATAGAGATAGAGAAAGAGAGAGAGAGAGAGAGAGAGAGAGAGAGAGAGTGAATGAGAGAGAGTGAGAGAGAGAGAGAGAGAGAGAGCGAGAGAGAGCGCCAGTACTGAGATGGCTACTGTCACTAGCCCCTCACTGTCTATGGAGTCTGTGCCAAATACAGCTGATTCATTGAAGCTATTCTGACTTTGGTGGGAGATGATGTCATCTTCGCAAAGGCTTTTGTTTTGCTGTTGCCATCTGGCCTGGCTGGAACTGGTATGGCGCCGCAGCCTTTGATCTGTTATGCAGGTAGAATTTTCAATGAGCGAAAAAGAAGACAACTGACAGACCTTTTAGACATTAGTGTGGGTGTTTGTCTCGTCTGAGAAGGTAGCGTAAACGTATGTGTATAGGAGAGAGAGAAAGAGAGGGTTAGAGAGAGAGAGAAAGAGAGAGAGAGAGAGGGAGAGAGAGAGAGAGAGAGAGAGAGAAAGAGAGAGAGGGAGAGAGAGTAGGAGTCATGTGTTACTAGTTAAAGGGGAGAAGGAGTTGCCAGCAAGCATGGCTAGGCTCCTCTCCTTTAGAAGAGGAGCAGGTCTGGAGTGCAGCTGGACAAGCCAATGCCGCCCTACACCCAAGCTGAACCTACAACCCCATTACATACACACACACACACATACACACACACACACACACACGCACACACACACACGTATTCATACACATACACACGCGCGCACACACACTCACACAGTCTTATCAACATATCTCTCTCTCTCTCTCTCTCCATCTCGCATCTCTCCATTCGTTTCATCTTCCGCTCTCTGCTCTGTTTGTTCTTCTTTCATCTCTCCTTTCTCCCTCCTGGCTTCCTTTCCCACCCTTTCATGTGTATGAGTGTGAGTGTGAGTGTGTGTGTGTGTGAGTGTGGGTTTGGTTGTGCGGTCAGTGTGTGTGTGTGTGTATATGTGTGTGTGTGTGTGTGTGTGTGTGTGTGCTGAGTTGGCTCCAATTCTCTGACCACGGCTGTCCATCATGGCTCCAGCAGACACTAGACACTAACGCACCGTAAGCCCAGACAAACATACCATTTCACGGCAAATCACCAGGAGAAATGTCCAATTTCACGGGGAAGAGCTGAGCTGCAGAGAGCCGCTAAAAGCGCCTGAAAGGCAGTTTCTTTCAAATCACAGACAACAGAAAGTGAGACACACATAGAAAGAAAGAAAGAAAGAAAGAAAGAAAGAGAGAGAGAGAGGAGAGAGTGACTGGTGTGTGTGTGTGTGTAATAGCTGTGTTTGCATGACAGAGAGATCAAGCGAGAGAGAGAGAGAGAGAGAGAGAGAGAGAGAGGGAGAAAGAGAGAGAGAGAGAGAGAGAGAGAGGTACTTGCTGCGTGTAAGTAGAGTGTTTATGCGTGTGTGCACAGAAAACGACTTTCAGAAGGTTGAGTTCAGGAACCATGCGGTGCCACAGGTCATGCTGCCCTGTCATTTCACATGGCCTTCATTCGGCTCTGAAAACCTTCTGTCAGCAGATCCATGAAGAGAGGCTCCGAATCATTTCCTCCCCCCCAGCCAATGAGAACAAGCTGTCTGAAACGGCGGGCGACACGGCAACAGCGCACAGCGGCGTGTAATAACTGATGCCCGGGAACGTCGGGAAAAACGGGAACATCGTACAGAGAGAGACAGAGAGAGAGAGAGAGAGAGAGACAGAGAGAGAGACAAGGATTTTTTTTTCTTTCTCCTGACGGAAAATATTTTCAGGGTAGCTCCAGATCTCCTCTCCCTCCTGCTGCGAGGACCCAAAGCGCAGTTAGCCCCTCACACGTGGCCAGGGGCTCTGACGGATGCACGGTGCGTTTAGCCGAAGAGGGATAAAGCAGCCGTCTACGTGGGAAAAGTTCTGAGGGCCTTGGGGTGGGGTTTACAGGGGGCCGGGGGGGGGGGGGGGGGGGGTAGGTGGGGGCTGGGGGTTAGGGGGAGTGGAGCAGACGGAAGGGGGGGGGGGGGGTGGGCACGGCGTGTTGGGCAGGGAACTCGGTATGACAGAACAGTGGTGTTTCAGCTCTGCAGATCATGAAAATCCATCCTTTCAACTCCTTCTATTCCATCAAAAAAAAAAAAAAAAAAAAAAAAGGAAAAAAAAAAAAGAAAAAGAAAAAAACGTTAGCTCTGCCGAGTAAAGTGAGCGAGGTCGCTCCAGAAGTAGCCTGGAAACAGAGAGTGTGAATTGAAAGCAGATGAAGACCGGCGTAACAGCCAGGTTGAAGGGTTTTATTTTTTAATCTCGGGGAACAAGGGTACACTTTAGTTTCTGTTCTTATTACTTCCTAACCCCTCTATAGCCAGCCCCACCACCACCACCACCCCCTCAAAAGACCCTGTCTCCACCAACCCCACTTACCACCTCAGCACTGGCTCTCTACTGTACGTACCAGACAGAAAATGATGTTTAAAAATATCATAGTGCAGCACTACAGACAAAATGAAGAAAAATGAAAAGAGGCGGATGCCAGGATGGGCAGAAAGAGAGAAAGAGAGAGAGACAGAAAAAGATGGAGGGAGAGCAAGTCGGAGAGCCAGCAGCAGCCTGTGAGGGTTAGAGC
The DNA here is from genome assembly GCF_902362185.1 of Chanos chanos. Classification (NCBI taxonomy): domain Eukaryota; kingdom Metazoa; phylum Chordata; class Actinopteri; order Gonorynchiformes; family Chanidae; genus Chanos; species Chanos chanos. The sequence goes on along the minus strand of NC_044503.1, from coordinate 8,269,454 downwards.
CAGTCTAACACACAGGGAGAGACAGAAAGAGAAAAAGAGAGAGAGAGAGAGAGAGAGAGAGAGAGAGAGAGAAAGAGAGAGACTGGCAGAGCCAGAGAGACTCCATGGTTGTGTGCTGGTCTTAATTAGCCTGCAGCCTGCTCCAAGGCCTTTCTCTCTCTCTCTCTCTCTCTCTCTCTCTCTGTCTCTCTCTCTCTCTCTCAGCTTTTAAACAGACCGGGAATAGAAATCACCACAAGTTCCCCAGTATTGCTCCGTGAGCCACCGAGGCAACATTCTTTTCTTCCCAGGTACAAGTGAAACAGTTCACCAGCGTGCCGCGCAAAATTAGGTAGCTAATAAACCCAATTGTAAGAAAGGAAATTTTCGACAGTGGAAAAGTACACAACGTCCTTAGCAGCAACGTTGTTTATTTAACCCAGTTGCGTTCGGTTTTTATTTTATTGGGAAATGCTGTATGAAGAGTTCAGAGAGTTCACGGTGGGATGCGCTCCGATGACTAATGAAAATCGAGAGCGATGAGGGTATTTGGGTGCGGCGTGGTAACTCACGCCACGTGACTTGCGATTGTGTGAATGAGTATGAATCTGGATGGAACTTCAGAGCTGTTTACGGCGACGTTTACTGCTTCCATATCTCTTCAATTACTTCAAAAATCCTAAAGGCTGTTTTTTTTTAAGGATGCTGATTTGGGATTTATCCAGCGGTTTTAAAAAAAAAGTTTATTTAATTTCGCTGACGTATTTTACTGCTGATGTTGATACGGCTGTTGTTTTGTGGTTTGTGTGTGTGTGTGCGTGCGTGCGTGCGTGTGTGTGCATGCGTGTGTGTGTGTGTGTGAAAGAATGTTTTCAGGCTTCCCTCTTGGTAGCAGCACAAACTTGGCATCACACTGGTGCAAGTGACAGTGCTGACAACATGCTTATCTGTAAGTGTGCATAAGCAGATCTTTGGGCTTGTGTTGTGTCTGTCGGTAATTTTTGTGAAAGTGAATACAGATTGTGTGTGTGTGTGTGTGTGAGTCTCTGTGTGTGTCCGTCTGTGCGTGTTAGGCCCTTGCTCCTTGTGGGATTACATGAACCAAATGTTCCCAGGAGGAAACACAAATATTGTAGAACTGAGTTACCAATATTTTTGGTTGCGGTCACAGTTAAGGTTAGGGTTAGGCAATGAATCTTTAGTGAAATAAAAGTCAATTAGAAGTCCTCATTTGTGAATAAAGAGAACAGTGTGTGTGTGTGTGTGTGTGTGTGAGAGAGAGAGAGAGAGAGAGAGAGAGAGTGTGTGTCTGTGTGTGTGTGTGTATAAGATAGAGAGAGAGAGAGTGTGTGTATGTGTGTATGTGTGTGTGTCTGTGTGTGTGTGTGTGTGAGGGAGAGATGTCACACTTCTGTAGTTCTCTGTCTGCAGTTCTCCTTTCGCTCTGTGCACAGGGTCGTGTCCTGAACACAGAATGTACAGTAAAGCTTTGAGCAAAACAGGCCCGGTGGTCCATTTGGGATCTAAGACAAGAGCAATATATCTATCTGTCCGAGTCCTTACAACAAAGCCGCAGTTTAGCAAACGCTATTACCTCCACCATAACGGCCAACTTAACCCCAACCACTATCACCTCCTCTGTAAACTCTCCTAACATTGAACATTTCCCTGAAAATAATGAAACTCTGCATTTAAATCCAAGGTACTCAGCTGCTGGATCACACAGGAAGACTGCTGTGTATTAAAAGTGGTCAAAAAACGGAGAAGAAAATTATGAGTTTAAATGACGCTGCGGCCAACGTTTTACCTCAACTTTGCTACAGATGATTTGGTTGAATTATGACGCTCTGCTATTTAACATCCATTTTGTGGCGTGGTCGTCACATTTAGGCACAGAACGTTAGTATTCGTTAGTGAAGCTGTAATTTCGCTTAGCGTAATGGATTGTTTTCGGTGGATTTCTAGTCGTCTGTTTGCGGGTGCTAAGGTGGGGAAACCAAAGACACGCTGGCGCTTTGACAGGAAATGGAACAACTCAAACAAGGCCTTTAGCAGAGATGGTATTTTGATATCGTTTACGGAGAAGTGCTTTGTGGAGGTTAACAGCAGACGAAGACTGGCCTCGGGAGGTGGGAGCTGGGGTAACGGAAAAGGCTCCAGTTTTGGAGCAGTGGACGGACGGTATTCCGTTCCTGCTGGCCAGCTGTCTGCGGTAAAGCCCAGTGAACCGCCAGGGCCTGATTTCTGCTGATTGAATTCAATGAGTCGTTCCCTTCTCGCTTCAGAGAGAACGACTAAAGCTACTCTCTGCTTCTCAAGCCCCTCCCAGTGGGCTTCAGTCAGTGGCCGCGGGAGTGACGAAACTGCACTGCCCCTCTCTCGTACCTAAGACATATTCCCTCTCTCTCTCTCTCTCTCTCTCTCTCTCTCTCTTTTTCACTCATTCTCAGATTTTATCCATAAATTTTCATGAGCCCACTCAAGGGCTCGAGAGGGTCACCAGCAAACAAAGTCGTGTTCTGAATTCTTTTAAAAACCCGGAGCCTGATTAACCCTTTTGGGAAGGCGACTCATATGGATTGGGTTCCACCTCAGCAGCTGTGTGTGTGTGTGTGTATGTGTGTTGGGGGGGGGGGTGTCTGGTGGCAAACTGACTAGTGGTGGAGTAAATACAGAGGTAAGGGCTACACGGTACAAACCGGAAGGTTATTGGTTCAGATGCAGCATGGAGCACATTAATCAAAAACGGATGGGTGAAAACCAAAAAGCCTTGAGTTATGTTCCAATGCTTCTTGAGCTCCCTTAATGTTACTTATATTGTACTGGTTGTCAGTCCACAAAGTACACAACTGTGTTGTGCTTCAGTCTTCATTTGTGGTCTAAAACAAGCTGTGTCATTATAACCAATAGGGGGTCTCATTTTGGGACGAAGTGTGTCAGCAGTTTTTTTGTAACGTAATCATTTCCCCTTGTTTGGGGAATTGTTTAACTTTGTTAAGATGAATGAACCGTCTGTGGTCACCCGTGTGACGGCAAAACATCTGTAAACCAGCTCAATGATGGGAAAGACCACCCTCTACAACAACCAACACCCCCCCTGCTGCCCCCCCCCCCCCCCCCCCCCCCCAGCCCCAAAACATACAGACACACACACACACACACACACACACAAACACACAGTCCCCATCATGTTTCCAGCGCGGCCGGGCCGTGACCCTGCCAACATCTCTGCTCCAGATCTCTGTGTGTTTCTGTGAGACTGCAGCTCTGATGTGTGAGTCAGTAAAATCCCTGAGGCTCTGTTCGTCCCTCACTCTCTCTCTCTCATCTCACCGCTCCCTCCACCGCTGCACCTCTCCACACAGGCAGCCCTTTCCCACCAAGTCATGAGTACTACCTCAAAACTCTACCTGCTCTCTCTCTCTCTCTCTCTCTCTCTTTCCCTTTCTCTTACTCTCTCTCTCTCCCTCTCTCTCTCTCTGTCTCTCTCTCTCACTCTCACTCTCTCTCTCTCTCTCTCTCTCTCTCTTTCTCTTACTCTCTCTCTCTCTCTCTCTCTCTCCCACTCTCGCTTTCTCTGTCTTTCTCTTACTCTCTTTCTCTCTCTCTCTCTGTCTCTCTCTCTCTCTTACTATCTCTCTCTCACTCTCTCTCTCTCTCTGTCTTTCTCTCTCTCTCTTTCTCTTACTATCTCTCTCTCACTCTCTCGCTCTCGCTCTCTCTCTCTCTCTCTCTCTCTCTCTGTGTACATCTAAAGAAAGAGAAAAAAGGGCTTTTCTTTTTACAAACCTTCCTTAGCTACACCCCCTGTTGGGACAAAAGCCCTTCTTAATTACCATTTGCTTTTATTTAGTTGTCTTCTTTTTTAATATCAGCCGTACGTCTTTTCAAAGTCATGACAAAGAGCTGAGGCTAAACCTCTCCGCGGCCAACTCACCAAGGCTGTTTTTTTGGATATCGTATGTGGAATCATTTTAAAATCTGCACAAGCACGAGTGTTTAACATATGTGTAACAAATTATATCTGTCAGTCATTGTTATGAAAGTGAATCCAGATCATGTGTGTCTGTGTATGTGTATGGGAATGTGTGCGTTTGTTTGTGTGTGAGTGTGTTTAAGAGAGAGAGAGAGCGAGAGAGAGAGAGACAGAGAAAGAAAGAGACCAGTACATAAGCACTAGGCTGGCCACTGCTCTGATTTCTTAGTTAAACATCAATGATGGGTGAGAGACGGTGGTTGCCGTGGTAGCTGGCAGCTGGGCTTGTGGTACTTTAATAACAGAACTGTGCCCTGTACACACACCACAGCTGTGCTATGCCATGTTTACTGCAGTTAACACGAACGCCTAGACTCTTTACAGCTCGCCCGGATGAGGAAGGACAGAGACAACATTTCAACCCACGTCACACAGGTTTCAACAAAAAAGCAACCCCTTTACCGCAAACACACCAACTAACAGAACACAGGAGACAGAAAAGAGGGCAGACAAGCAGAATTTCACCACTTTTCAAGATCTTTGCTGCACAAAACACTACAAACGACAAATTGTTTGCCTCGTAAACAATGGGTAACCAGGATCTGTCTCTCTCCAAAGGTAAAGAAAAAGTGCTCTCTCTCCTTTTCTCTCTCTCTCTCCCTCCCTAGCTGCCTCAAGGGTTCATTTGAGGCCACGCTGCACCCATGGCGACCAGCCAGAGGTGGCCACGAGTCAGTGGAATATCACAGAGCTCTCCTTGACAGGGACACTTTCTCTGGGAGGCTAGAATTCCACAACTTCTTCTACTCCCCCTTTCTCCCGCTTTTTTTTCACATAAACACCAAACAACCTCCTCTGTTGTGGCTCAGAGCTGCCGAGCAGCATTATGCGAAGTCACATCATAGCACTTGGCCCGGACGACAGATCACAGAACCGGTACCGGTTCTGCCGACGTGGCCCGCCAGCGTGGTGATTGACGGCTGGATAAGGAGGGGGGGGGGGGGGGAGCAGGTGCTCCGGGGGGGAGGCGCGGCTTTGACCCGGTCACCTCATCCGTCTGGTCAGTCGGCGACTCGGACACGTGTTTATTATTGAGAGGATTGTGTTGGATTCCTTTCATCTGGAAGATGACTGACTGTTCCCTCGCTCCCTGCATGACCTCGGTGCACCCCACCCCCCCCCCCTCCCCCAACCTACCTCAACCCCCATCTCCCTTTCTCATTCTCTCTCTCCCCCTCTCTTCCTCTCTCACTTTGTTTTCATACTTGTTCAACAGCTTTTTGTTTGAAAGGAAAAGAAACATGTTGAATTTTGTGATGTATTTGTTATTTTTGTTGTTGTCGTTATTGTTGTTGTTTTTGTTTTTTAATACCATTTGAATCTTCAGATCTATCAAAGTATTGCACAGACACAATATGTGTCTGTCTAAACAAGTAACAAGAGCTGCTTGACTATATAAAAAGTAGATGATGAAATACTTGACAGGGCAGCATGCCATTCCACACACAAACAAAAACACAGACACCCAGACACACACAGACACACTCACACATGCACACACACACACACACACACATACACACATGCACATCGTATTTTGTATGTCACTCTATTCCTGTAAGACTTGGCTATCTTGTTAGTGGGCAGGTTGGATCCCCTTAAAAACCCTCACAAAGGAACTGAACTCAGAGGCCAGAAGCCACAGTGACCTCAAAAGTACTCGTCTATGCTAAGGTGATAAAACAGACACAAACAGACATAAACACATAAACAGACTAGTCCTATCATTTAAAAGTTCTACTGAATTTTCTTTTTCTGTTCGTTTTTTCTTTTTTTTTTTCACACAAAAAACTATGTCCTGATTACTGCTGAAAGCGTGAGAGTATACACAGCGTCGGAATCACACACCTGTTCACCACACAAAAATCAGTCTTTGACGGTACAAACCAGAAGGAATTGTAACTGCACTAACAGATAAAAACCACATAAACATATCAAAGGCTGTTTAACTGATCTCTGAACAGTCACTGCGCAGTCACAAAACAAAACAAGGTAACCTATGAACTACGAAGGAACAGCCTACAACGCCTAACATATTTAAACCCCGTGTTTATGCTTTCATTCTTTCAGAAAAATCAGCCAGGGTTTGAGTACGTTATGAGCATGTCCCAGCTGAGTGTGGTTGGAGAGGCTGAGATGAAGAGGCTTAGCTTTAATGGCACGTTAAGCAAAGTGGCTCAGTGGTTCAGCCCCTGCAGCCAGTCAGCCAGCCAACCCAGCGCTCTACTGAGACCTGCGTGTTAAAGACCTCGCTCTCGCAAAAAAGAAAAAGCCGACTCGTCTCCAGGAAAAAGTGTTCGGAATGACCACGAAGTTCATTTCGTCTCTCTCTCTCTCTCTCTCTCTCTCTCTCTTTCTCTCTGTCTGTCTGTCTGTCTCTCTCTGTCTACTTTCAGTTCTCTGCTGTTCAGGGTGTCGTTAAGGGTTTGTTTGGAGAAGGATGTGTTCTCCTGGTTAGCCTGAACGTGCTGTAGGAGCTGCCCATTGTGTGGTATTGTTAGAGCCGAAAATGGACGCATCTCGTCTGAGGAGAACCTCCTCAGAAAAAAAAAAGAAAAAAGAAAAAAGAAGGTCTGACAGAAGGAGAACGCATTCTTGCCTGCGTCGCTGTGGAACTGCGCAAACGCGTGAGACAACTCTGTTCAGAAACCAGACGTCAGGACAAACGCGCTTTACCCCGACAGGACACGCAAACACATCGGTCGGCTGCGGCAAAAAAATTTTTTTTTTTTTTTGGAAAAACCAACAGCGTCTTGTGTGCTTTTCTCCTGTTCTCAACCGCTCCCTGATGTGGTGACCTCCAAAAAACGAGGGGTCACGGCCCCCAAAAAGAACGCATGTTTCCTGTGTGAATAGGGGGTGGGGGGGGGGGGTGGTGCTTGCCAAAGGCTGGTAAAGACATTAGGAAAAAACACACACACGACCAAAGCCCCATAGCGGACTGATCCATCTGCTTACACATCTGCTTCTGTAAGTCCCTGCTGCTAATGTCAGGGTCGTGCCCTCCCGTGTGGCACCTAAAGGCCTGTGCAGGTAATTAGAGATTTCTCTTTAAAACTCCACAATGGTGCTATATCCACCAACCCGTATTTGGCGGAGCTTTGATAGCAATGGTGTGTTTATACGGTTATGACATGAGGAGATTTACCTAAATCCCATGAAGCTCCTGATCATGTCTGTTTTACAGACGGTCGTTTGGTTTCAGTATCTTCAATTCAAACTGAATGGCCTGATCATGTGCGTCTGGTTTATGGAGGGGGATGGAAGAACTGGTGAGACCGGGAGAGTTGGAGGAGCGGTCCGAGATAGCGGGACGAGGAATTAAGATCGGACTAGTTACTGTGCCAGGGTCAGCAAAACAGGCCTTGTCTTCACTCTGTCGTCACCCCCATCCAATCCACACCGCGCTAAATACTCCGCCTGTTAGCAGGCATTAAAAAGCCATTCACACTGCACTCAAGTGCTTGCATTGGCCGCCACAAGAGTCAAGTTTTATGTTTCGGAGGTGTCTGTTATATGTGGTGTTTCTCTCTCTCTCCGTCTCTCTCTCTCTCTCTCTCTCTCTCTTTCTCTCTCTGTCTTTCTCCCACTCTCTCTGTCTCCATTTTCCTTAGTTTTTTGGCAAGGCACTAAAAAAGACTCAGATATCCATTCCAACACTCTTATTCGCCACGGTATAGCCTCCCTGACTTGGCAGATAACAGACACGCTCACACACACACACACACTCACGCATGCACACACCCACACACAAACACACACGCTCACGCATATGTATTGTTTTTAAAAGCTGCTTAACTTTAAGCCTGTTCTGAAGGTATCACCTGTAAGAGCCAACGGTGTGGACATGATTTAAGTGTTTGAAAAAGAAAGGATTTGCTAATGCTTGTCGATTAAATAACACAGCCTGCGGTCTGAAAGCGTTCTCTGGCACCGATCGGCAAAAGAAACCATATTTTTTGCATTAGGAAATCTGTAACGTTGCCGTTACGACAAGGAGCCCCTGCGGCCACATCCGCTGGCATCCAGCTCGGAGCGCAGGTCTCTCAGGACCCCACCCCATCCCAGCCCAGCCCAGCCCAACCCCCCCAACCACCACCGCCACCAAAACACCCACCCATCCACCAACACTGGCAGACTGAACACCACAGTAAAGAGGGAGAGGAGCGCAGACACACGCCGCAGCTCGTCCAGACAAAGAGGAAGATCCCGGTGCAAGACTTGGTGGTCTGGAGGGACAGATACTGGGAAATAGAAGTATATTCACTTTGGGTGGGTGGGTGGGTGGGTGGAATTGGTGGGGGAAGGGTACGGTGGGGGTGGTGTACTTATGCTTGCCCATCATACACGCACACACACACACACACACACACACACACACACACACACACACACACATACACACACACACATACACACACACACACACACACACACAAACATGCACTCTCCCTCCCCCGCAGCCAGGTGGTCTGGCAGAGAGTTGACAGGGGCATCAGAAACCAATTACCCCGTCTGCTTACACACTGACTTTTCCGTGCCAAGCTAAACTCCCCTATCTGAATGGGGCTGCGTGTTCAGTCTTTCTGAGCTCTCTCTCCTTCTCCTCTACCTCTCTGTATCTCTGACTCTCCATCTCCCTGCTCTGTTCTTTCTGTCTTGCTTTCTCTATTCCTCTCTTTATACATATATCTTTCCTTTTCTCCTTCTCTCTCTCTCTCTCTCTCTCTCTCTCTCTCTCTCTATCTTTCTACTTCTGTCTCCATCTCTAAGCTGCAGGAATGTTGGATGACGCTGTCGGAGTTTTCCTTTTTCTTTGTCTCTCCGCCATTCCTTCAGTTTCTCGCTGTGTCACCTCGTTTCTTCCAAATGTTCTTTTTCTGTTTCTTTTACTTGAGCAGGTCCACCACTCAGGCTAAAAATGCTGTGATCCAACGCATTCTCCATACAATGTAAAAACCTTGTCATTATGTATCTGAATACGGGTAAGTGTTTAAACATCAGTATGTACCTGAGTGAAAGACGAGAGTAAATCTTTTCTGCGTGTTTGCATTTTGTTGTTTACCTCACGTTAATTTACCTGCATAAGCACAGGGGGCGACTTTGCTTCCGCTATTAATCTGTCAGGTCATCCCACTCTGTCTCACACACTCACACCTCTGTGGACTCACACAACACACACATTCACCTCTAGAAACTCAAACATTCCATCAAAACTGTGTTTGAACAAAAAAAAAAAAAAAAAAAAAACCTGGTTGGAACCACTGGCCAATTATACATTTCGTGATGCAGAGTAGAGAGTCTGAAGCAAAGGGATTGGAGAGGCCACCCTGTGTTCCCTCCCATTTTATCATAAGCTGGTTCTCATGTAAAACTCTCTTTTTCTCTGTACGGAGCTGTAATTACAGCTGCCCATCAGTCTCTCCCTCAGCAACCAAGCTCCTCGGGGACCACGGCTGGAATCTTTAAGCAAATTTGATTTCTCAACTCATTTGCCTTCTATAAACGTTGCCACATGTTTGATATTATATTTAAACTGTTCCAGTGGGTGCAAAGAGAAAAGAGAGTGAGCAAAAGGGAAAGAGAGAAAGACAGAGAAAGAGAAAGAGAGAGAGAGAGTGAGAAACAGAGAGACAGAGAGAGAGAGAGAGAGAGAGAGAGAGAGAGCTGGAGAGGAACCGGAGAGAGGCTGGAACGCTGAATGGCAGGTGAAATTGAGCGATTTTGAAGTGAGGGAAAACAAACTCAGAGAAGCCGGAGAGGAGAAGAATGAAACGTCAAAGCAGCATCTCCTTTTGTTTCAACAAAACGCACTGAACGGAGAAACCGAAAGATTTCCTGTTGTTCTTTTTTTTGTTTCTTTCGTGTTCTCCCTGTCCGTTCCCATATCCAAAATCAGCTTGCCTTGTTTTCCTTTTCCCTTTGGTCTTCCCAAAACCGCTCCGTTTTCGCTACGAAGACTCCTGATGGCATCCCTAGAGAAGCAGGACTTCCAATAGCCGCATGACGGCAAAAGGCAAGAAAATGTTTTCAATTCCAGTCTCTAGACATGATTTGAACAATGTAAAAAAAAAAAAAAGACTGCTTTACAAACACTACTGCCAATCATGAAGGTCAGAGCAAATTTGCCAGCACTACATGAATCTTAAGACCTGTCCAAGTTTGGACCAATGCAGAACTTGGTGTGATGATGTAGCATTGGAGAACTGGCCAATCAGGAGGTGGACACACTATAGGACAAAAGAGGGTAGTGGAGACTGAGAGCAGACACAGTGGCCCCTCAATACTCAGTATTGAATAAAACTTTGGGAATTAAGGAAGAACTGGGGATTTGAATGGAAGTTCATTTTACACACAGACATAACATGAACAGACAAAATGCGTTTGTCACCCAGGGATTAGCAATGAGGTTTGAACGAAATGAAACAATGTCATGGCACATCTCCACTGTTTTCTCACAAATTAATCTCTTCTACTGAGACTTGAGCTGGATTTTTGAGATCCTGTTTGAATAATGATGCCCCCAGTTCTCAGCCGTGATAATCCTTCAGCAGTCTTGGCACTGTCCACTATCACACACACACACACACACACACACACACATACACACACAGAGGCAGTGAACAAACTATCGCAGCAGCTTTGCAGTAGTAGCGTGATAAATCTAGGCAGCTATAAAATCCAGAGCCAGGTGCAATCCATTACTTTGTCTCTCTATCAGAGTGAGAGGGGTATAAAATATGCAGTGATGAACTGTCAGTAATGGATATGTACGAGACACACACACACACACACACACAAACACACAACACTGATATAACTCCTGATAACCTTCAGCCCAGATAAAGCTATGTCTGCTTTTAATACTCAACATATATACTGTGTGTATATGTGTGTATATATATATATATATATATATATATATATCTCCAGTCAGAGATGTATATAGACATGTATATATACATATGTTCCCAGTCATTATATGTACATGGCTCCCATTTGAATGAAGTTACTTCAAAATACATACATATATGAAAGGCTAGAAATATAAAAAAGAATTTACGTAATCAGTTTCTCAGCCTAAATGGTGGCGACTTCTGCTTGTGTTATTTATATGTAGTCGCATTTTGTTTTTTGTCTAAAAAAAATAAGATTTTAAGTCTCACCGCCCCTTCCCTTGTTAACGGCAGCGAAGCCCGTCTCCCTCCCACTGCTCATTGACTGTTGGAGTTATCAGATTTTGGGGTGGGGATGGGTTGGGGGGGGGGGGGGGGGTGACTTCCAAGCGGTTGCACAGGGGGAAAAAGCAGGAATCGGAGAATTTATGCACACGCTAGTTAAAGTTTACGAGAGGAGCCGCGGCGTTTCAAGCTCTCCAAAGAGCGTTTTTCACATCAGTCAGGCAGCGGGGGCGGTAGACTAGAGACCTGAAACCCTGAACGCTCTGAACGTACCCAAGGACAAGAGGAGATGGGGGGAAAAAAAGAGGCATAGGTGTGTTTTCGGACTGTCGCTAACACTTTACAATCTTTCATGCGTTTATAACAGTACTTATTTCCTGATTACAAAGACAGCTGTTCTCAGAACAGTTCAACCGAGAAACACATATGCATGGCGAATCTCAAATATTGTGACGTCTTTAGTGTAGGTCTAATGGTGTGGTGTGGGTGTGTGGGTGTGTGTGTGTGTGTGTGTTTGGCAAAGGGGGTTACCCTGTTGAGGAAGCCAAACAAGCGAGGCTATATCTCAGGTCTGTTAAAGAGTCACAGTACCCTTCTGGGGCACATATAAGCATAGACGTGACCCAGAGGACATTTTAGGAGGTGTATGGATCATATTAAGTATGGGGTCAACAAAAGGCCTCCTGTGAGTGCACTTATGAGGTCTGAGATAAGGCTTCTCTCACAGAAAAATCCGCTGGGACCTCCAAAAACCTTCTTAATAACTCAGAGCTCTGTCTTTAAAAGACCCTCTTTTACCTGTAGGGTTGATGACTTTAGGATGAGAGAATGCACCTAAAAAGTTGTCTCATCCTTCTCAGGTTTGAGACCATTCCGCATTTAACCGACATCAAAGAAAACCACAGAGAGGCGTTCAGGAGGGTGTTCGTTTTCGATCTAGGACGAACGCTGTCGTACATTGACAGTGTAAATTCAGAAGGTTCTTTTTCATATCTGAGTCAATATTCCTGTCTGTGGTCATTGGGGACATACTTCAGACATCCCACCCAAAAAGAAAAGTATCCCTTTTTTGCCCGGAGGGAAGGGAATCTCAACCCATCTCTTCATCTGTTTCTCCCTGTTTGTGTTCACTCCCTGCCACCCCCAAATCCATCTCCCATTCCCAGTTCATAATACTTGGTCTCTCAGTTGCTCTCGTACATGTTGTGTCGGGGGGGGGGGGGGGCTTGTTTCTACCGTGACAGGGACGACGGGCGGAAGGCGATCCCTCGCGTGACGCTAGGCCATTACGGCGAAAAGATGAAATGAGTGTTCCATTCCAAAATGGAATGCAGAGAACAAAAAGATCAGGAAGATGATCTTAACATCAGGAATATCGCCGCGTGGAGGAACAGACTCTTTCACGCATTCCCAGCTGCCCTCGCTCTCTTGCTACCTCAGCGGGCCCAGTCCTCAGGCATGCTCCTCCACAGTGTGGGGAATTCATTATCACAGTGTACGCACCAGAGACTCAACAGCTGTAAATGGGACGTGGACACCAAAACCATTTAAAATCAGCGATGGAGATGTACTGGGAAAGACTGGGGATGAAGACAGATAACGAAACACTCCAAAACGACAAAGATTGTTGCATTACACCTTTCCCCAGTGTCTATAACTTTAAATGAGAAACACGACTCTTAACCTGGTCTATTGCACCCCATTGAGCCAGGGGCTATGTTTCCTTCCACTGTCTTAAATGAAGCATGCGGCCCAGGTCAAACACAGGTCAAAATATATTTGAAGAATCTGAATGATTGGGCCCTGTCCCAGTAGTCTTATATTGCCTTGTTTCCTTCTGTCCTGTTCAACTAAAGTTACAATTAAAATTAGAATCCTAACCGTACTGAATGTGTGTGAAGCGATGCCAAACAAGTGTTACATGAAAGCCTCACTAGACACTTCATCATAGTTTCCCTTAATCATTTAATTAAGATTAGTGGCCAAGAGCAAGATTACAAGGCAAGAACGCACTGAATAGTGTTGGGACGCAGCCAGTGTCTCAAATACAGCAAATACATATTTGTTCCAGGTTTCCCCCTAGGGCTGCACACCACTGAAGCAGTTGAGCTGTCTCCTGCAAGGAACGATTACCTCACAAAGGCAAACAGACTTCATACAGACAAAGACTAAAACTACTACGGACCAGCTGGTGCCCTTTTGAATGAGCCTGGTTGAAGAAGACGTCTCTTTGATGCTGGTAAATACTCCCATTTGATGAAGGTAAACACTCAACAGTATCCACAGTTTGGCCACTGTGCTTCACTGAATTCCAGTGCAAGCTTATGTTCTGGCCAATCCATAATTGTCTAAGTGGTTCTGGATAACAGGGGGCAATTTTGTCATTAAGGAAGCCAATTAAGTCATTAGAAGAGCGGTTGGACTGCCGTGTGTACACTTAACATGGCCAGCAGATTGTCTGATATGGGTACAGCCACTTTTCTGCATGTTTGCTTTTGGAAGCATAAGGGGGCTTAGGAATACACTTAAGACTGTTAAGGTTAAGATTCTACAGGAAAGATCCTTATTGCAGCATTTCCAGTAGATCTGTGACCCACCCAAAAAGAGTATTTTCGCTCAAGTCCAACGCTAACATGCTTGGGCGAATTAATCAAACGTTTCATTAGTGTATGATTTGGCACTTATGCAGCAGACAGCTCCTTAATGGCTATATGCTTGATTTGTTCTCCGCTTGTCTTGGAGGTCGCTTTGGATAAAAACGTCTCCTAAATGAATACATGTAAACGTAATTTGATTCAGGTGGGCTTGCCGACACGGTAAAAACCGAATGTTTCAAAAACTGAAGTGAAACTTTTGTCTTAAAAGGATAAAGCAACTTAAATCACAACGGGTTTTTTTGTTTGTTTGTTTGTTTGTTTGTTTGTTTTAAAGTAAATTCAGTTTTTGGGCATATAGGTAGGGGAATGCTGGGGACAAAACACTGATTAACGGTAGCACTAAACTCTTCTGAAATTCACAACCATGGCGTTTTTACAATTATACATCCACAATCTTCTCATCAACCACTCCTGTGACGCGTCTCTCACAAAATAACTCCCACACCAAGACAGACCAAAAGGTGAGTTTACTCAAAAAAAACCCAAAAGAACAAAAACACAGAGAGCTGCCTGATAATTTAAGGATAGCCTAAAATTTTCTAGGGCATGTGGACAAAACTAAACTATGTAACAGTGAACTCTCCAGAACTAAAATTGGCAAACACTGCTCTTCATAAACAGCAAAAAATTTGGCATTTCACTTCTCAAGATATTTCTCAAGTCACGACCACTACTTCTACTGGTATGTAGAACAGCCTATAAGTACGGCTGTATGGAGCCTAGAGCAACATGTCTAAATTTCTTCAACTGGGACACAGTTATCTTCTCCAGGCTGCCTGAAGGAAGAGCACAGCAGGGTTAGAAGATCTCCAAGATAAAGGATAAGGGATGAGAGCTAGAAGCCAGGAGGTTATCCAAAACAGAAAAAAAAGAGGAAGAAGAAGAAGAAGAAGTGGCTGGTTTTTCCATCTCTTTGCATCTCTAAGCCAGCGGAATGCCTCAGCCCATTCTTACACATCAGGCGTGGAATGTAAATATTTGAATGCAGAGAAGGTCAGATCTTTAATTTTGTCATTGGAGTGTGTATTATTTATATGAAATCAGTTGAAGGCATACAATATGAAACGTTCTGTCATTATTCGTGACGGTGCATGAGAAGATCTTACACTGTGTTGTTTGCAATCAACTTGATAAAGGACCCTAAATGGGCAAGCACAGACTCGGTTTCCTTCTCGAATGATGTGGTGACAAGTATTATTACTGAAGAAACAATATTACGTAGCTTTGAACACCCTTAAATATTTTCACTCTACTCATGACAGTGTTGACAAGCCCTCAAACGGTGGACTGGGAAAATGGCGTCTTACTTTGTGGATGGAGATTTATAGCCATGTGTCTAATAGACTGACGCTATCCGCTCGCGCACAACCCTGTGCTGGCATTTCTCCGAACGGAGCAGAAACAGGATCTGGCCCTGAAGAAACAATGCAGGGGGTGCCTGAACACGCTGAAAGGGTATTTTCACTCATGGGTTCACGGTGAAAATAGGCTTGAAACTCTGGTCAGAAATGCGGACAGCCGACGGCATAGGCTCCAGTCGCCAGCAGGCCGTCTGCAAGGCTGTGACCTCTGACCTTGGCCCTAGAACCAGGCGCCAGAAGAATGACGTCATCTCCCCCTTCAACAAGTGTCTCGGCTGCAAAGTAACATCTAAGATAAATAAATATGAGCATTTATTTATACTCTTAAAAGGGTGATGGACTATGGGAACTGATACGGATAAATGCTGAGACTTTGACTGCAGTACACTGCAAAGTATTGTTGATAACATTCTCTTCTAACTGGAGATAACCGGCTTGTCCCTCCAAAGACCAACCAGCTTCCTCTGGGCTTTCCCCATTGGAGCATACTACGCGCTTTGAATGAAGGTTTGTCCCACCCCACTTGTCCAAATGCATTGCCCTGCACAGTTTTAGAGATGAACCATTCACTCTCCAGCCTTTCCTCCCCCCCAATCCTCCTGGACTGAGAAATCAAACTTTCCTTCAGAACTCAGTCCATGAGACCATACCCTGTTTTCCTGAGGAGCCTGAGAATCCAACCTCCTGTTAAGTTAAAGATCCCCACAAGCCCACAGCAGCCACATCTGTGATGAAGAAGGGGGACCATTTCTTCTGCAGCACTTCCTATCTGGAGAACACTTCATCGGAATTGTTTGTTGGACATTTGGGTGGTGAGACAGTCCATGCCTGGGCCCTGGGTTACACTGAAAAAGGGGATGGTTGATGCAGTACACTGGACACAGGAACTTCTGATTAAGACATGTACATGGCAAAAGATGAATCGTAAACCTCTGTGTTTGTAAGGTGCTCTTGGCGACGTTACTGCCGCGAGTTTACGGATATTGTAAGCAGTTACTTTTATTGGGAACAAATAACAAGTGGGCCAGCGGCAACTGGACCCAGGCCAAATTCAGATCTCCCAGAGTTGTGCTGCTTATGTTTCAGATTAAGCTCTGCGCCGACATAGCTCACATCCTTTTCTCTCAATGCGCCCTACGGTCTGTTTGTCCATCTGTCCGTCTGTACCTTCTCACCCTGGCATTCAACATTCGGCCGCTGCTTCAAATTAAAATGGACCACGATCGCTTCCCTGTCATGTTCATTACATGGTCAGACTTCACTCATCGTGAACGTTTTATTAAGGACAAAACCTGAAGCAAAATTAAAATCTTCAAAAGCCTGGGGACTGGCCTGTATCACTCCACATATGTTTGCTAGCATGTGAAAGCAATTTCAAAACTATCACAAGGTGTACTGTAGAAACAATTAGTATGATATGTATTTTGACTCTGATACACTGATATGAGTTTCAGCATAGTATTGCAACACAAAACAATTGAGATCTGAAATTTGCAAGCCTGTAAGAAGTCAGAGCTTTCATTCTGTGATTTAAAAGATCCAGATCCAGCTATGCAACTGCATTCTATCTCCACTCTCCAATATAGCTTTCTGACTGCGCAGTTGTGAGAAAATGTGAAGAGGAAAAAAAGGTTGTCACCCCGTTTAGGTCCTATAGTTCCCACGAATCCCTACCCTGAGTCCTGGCTATCGTGCCCAGCAGGCATGTGGTCTTTTGACAGCATAGTTAGGAGGTGCTGATGAAAGCAGAGAGGTGGTTTGGCCTCTACAGCCTCTCAAATTAGCACAGGAGCCCTGCTGCCTGTCACATGGAGGCCCAAGCAACTGCTATTCTGTTGCAGCAAGTGTGTATACACATGTTTGTGCGCCAGAAAGCACGTAGGACCATAAATTAAGAGGGGAACGTCCTCCTGATTCAAGGGTGTCGGAGACCTCCCAGAGTTTTGAATGGTAGACTCTTCATAACTGCTGCAAATGATCTTGCTACAGCAATTCAGGAGCCATGCTTAATTTAGATTTGGTGTTCCTTCTGTCCGATCTTTGTCCATCAAGAGAGAAATAAAATACAGATACTCACCGTGTTTACATCATCAAGTAATCAAGTTTTTTTTTTTTTGTCATCTCAAGGTCACTCTAAGGTTACGAGGCAAGGCGAGTCCATATAAAGAAATTTCTAACAACTCTTTTTGACCCCCTTTGGTTTTTTTTTTTTTTTTTACCTCTCACTATGATGAATCCTCAGCATCCTAAACTCTGAAATATCAGCTATGACATCATTTTGAGTCAGACGCTAGTCTAATTTCCTTACATCTGTGGCTCATCCGTAGACATTCATAATCACTTAGTTGAACCCCAGCATCCTATTTCACAACCCATCCTCCCACCGTTCCCTGCAGCTGGCCCCCTCATCTCTGACCTGTGAGAAGTTGAGGCCGTTGAGGGGGTGACACTGCTCCTCCACCCGTTCCACTGCTCCCGTCTGCTTCCCCATTCGCTCGGCCTCCTGAGCCAGGAAAAGATCCAGAACGGGTGTGCCTCGGGAACGGATGTCTGACTCCGTCAGGGAGTTCACCATAAGCATAACCCACACGGGACGCTTGCGCTCCCAGTTCCCGGCGATGGCGTTGAAGAGGTAGTCGGCGTAGAGACCCCTCCCCCGCTGGTCCACCGTCATCCAGAAGGGCATCATGTGCTTGACGTAGTCCAGGTGTCGTTTGAGACGACGGTACAAGTCCCGTGGCAACAGTGTCTGTAGGTTTTCCCCATTTGGCAAGAGCTGGCAGCTGGTCAGTTTGGAGATGGTCAGTGGATCGGTCAGATCCAGCTCGAAGAAGACATTGGTACTGCTCTGAAAGGCCCGTTTGGAGCTCTCGGGAATGAAATCCCAGACCCGAGTGTACGGAACGTGGATGGTTCCGAACAAATATGAGGGAGGATAGGGTGGCTCACGCTTCACAGTCCACAGAAAGGAATTTAGATCCCTCTGCTGCAGAGTGGAGATGAGAGATGAAGAATGGAGCAAGAGAAAAAAAATAAAACAGTAACAGTTTTAGCAAAAAGATTGACTCATGAGGAAAATTCGTGACAAGCACACCATTACAATAAAAGAGTGAGGACAACAGTGGTAGGAGTAAGAAAAATGTAACATCAATACTGGTCCTAAAAATTTACAGTATTTTATCCTTCTGCTCTAAGTACATACTGCACGTGTAATGATACCATGTCAGAAATGACATGGTAATAATATAGAATAATCTGTCCATAAAGTGAAATGACTCGCATGATTACGTTACTAGTGTAAATCTGGGCATTGCTGAGGTGAACATTTCTGCTGTTCTTGCCTTTGGAGCTAGGAAAGTTTTAGTCTCGCAAATGCAGCGCGGAAAAATTCCTTGTCCAGTGTAAAAATAAAGCAAAACTTTCTTTAAATGAAAAACAATAACGTAATCCCTTGATTGTGCAGTCTGTCCACACGACTCGAGTGTTTAATACGCTGCCAGCATGTCAAACCTGATACAACGGAGAATGATGGAAGGATGAAAGTCACAGTCACAAACGGTTACTTTCACTAGCAAAGAGAAATTTAGCATAACGGACAAAAAAATTCGAACAGGACATTTTAGTACACATATCCTCTGATCTTTTTGGTATACCAAATCTAATAAACACTTACAGCAAGGGCGCTCTTTTTCCTAGTAGGCTACACCAAGCAGATTTTTAGTGGAACAAGTCTGTTATATACATAGCCTAATAAATATATGTAATAATAAACGTATAAATAAATAATAAAACAAACTTGTTTTTACGCTTATTTTTAGTGAAAACATATCGCATATTTGAAATAAACATTTCACTTCTTACTAAATGAACAGCATTGTACACTTTTGTCTTCAAACAATACATAACTTTTACTTGTATTTTGATTAGCAGTTGCGGCTAATTATAAAAGTGATTATAGTTTGACATAGCCAATACTGGATTCACAATCTCCAGGCATGGCGCCTGTTAAGTTACTACTGAGATGTGTTTGTTTGACCCCAAAATGATCATGTTTCTATGAACAGTATCACACACTTGACCGGGATCTTTATCGGAGACTGGACTAATGGTAACTCTCCATGGCTGACGGGTTAAGGAATGTGGATCATTTTCATTTATGTGTTTATTTGTATTTATTTATTTTACATTTTAAAATAAGCGGCGTATTACCGCCTCTCGCCGTCTCAAAATAGATGGCCCTCTTGACTTATGAAGTCTCTGCCACTGAGTCCTCGCGCTGGCGCGCACAACTCTGTTTTATAGGTAATTACTTAACCAAAAGCAGGCTGCAGCGCACTGACGTATTCCAAATTACACGGGGGAAAGAACTGGTTAATTCTCTGACAGGGTTACCATAATCAGACAGTGACAGTTTGAGTCAAAACAAGACTGACATTTTCAGTTACAGTGTCTTCAACGCTTTAAAGTCGGTTGAAAATTAAGCCCAATGAACATAACTATTCCCGACCTTCTGACATTATTTAGGGTTTGTAATAACGTCAAAACTTAACTAACTTTCAGCAGTTATAGCTGTAATAATAGAACTTAAAACATTTCGTAGGTTTTATGAAACACCCTTATTGGTGATGGAACGCCTAGCACTGTGAAGACTCATTATCACCATTATTAAGGGCATGTTCATCTGTTGACGATAAATTCTCACCGAGTTGGAGAGACGGGAGCGACCGCTTCAGGTTCTCGGCCAAATGAAAGCGCATGATAATTACATTCGGATGCACGTCTTCTCTAGTGAAACTCAGCCAGTTCATAATTCTGTGAATATGCTGGATAACTATTTTACTGGGTCGCGTTTCAGTGAAATATGATCAGTTTTTCAAGGTCAGGGAAACTTTTCCAAATAAATGTAGCCTGTGTGAAGTAAAGTCAGCAATGGGGTTTCCCAAATGTCTTTTGTCGCATAAACAGACAGTGGGAAAGAGACATGCTGTAATATTTTTCATGTTCCAGAATTCTACGCGTCAGTTGCAAAGAAATGTCAAACAACTGCCTCAGCATTTTTAAATAGGCTAACTAACTGTTGTAAATGTATTGTCCAATGATATTTTTAATTACTGTAACAAATAATGAACGGAAAAATAAAACAAAACATTTATATGTAATAACAATCGTTTTCATAAATTCAGTTATTAGTTGTATTACTACGCTTGTAAGCAAGATACCAAATGTGTTCTTTTTTCTTTGAAGCAAGTTAAATAAGATCTCACCACCAGCTGATCACTAAACTGTGTTGTTTTAAGCTTTGGTCTTTTGTCAAATTATTTAGAGAAAATGTCATTTAAAAAAAATATATTTTTATGAGACTTGTCAAAATGTTTGACTCAGCCGCAGGTCCATACACGTCCAAAACTAAAGTCTACTTCACCTGAAATTCTAATTTTATGACCAGCTCTGCTTTGACATTATGTCCTCTGCCAACTCTTGTATTTACGAGCTCGTGCGAATTATTTTGATTTGTGAAGTGCGTTAAATGCCCTCATATAAAAGGTAATGTGAATCAATGGAATGAGAACAAAGTCCACTTGGAGTACCAAAATTCCCTGCTTGTGTCAGCATATCGATAAACTCTCACGTCTCTCTGTATGTCTTACTGGAGTTTGAACAGGTTGCGAGAAGTCGCAGAAGTGCACATGCCATAACTTACCGATTTTGGTTTGTCACATTGCCGCGGTCGCTCACGCGTCTCCCGGGGTGAACCCACTTGCAAGAAAACACATAAAAGCAACCATCGCAGTGCCAGCTGACAGATCATCTCGAGATGAGAAGAAATTGTAGGTTATCCTCGGTACTTTCTTCTCTTCTGCTTCCCACCTCTCGTTTATAACGTGTTAATTCTTCTTGGTTTGCGAGGAGAAAATCTTTAAGGCCGGAAATGAAATTCGGCTCACATTTGCAGTTTTGAAACAGCGCACGAAACATTCTGTCTCTCCGCCATTCTACTACCCCAACTTTCAAAGAGTCTACTCTCTCTCTCTCTCTCTCTCTCTCTCTCCCTCTCTCTCTCTCTCTCTCTCTCTCCCTCGCTCAATTCTCTCTCTCCCGACTCTACCCGTTGCTGTAAGCTGTCCAGCAATTCAGGGAGGAACTTTGTCTTGCGGCTCAAAAGTTTGAGGTAGTTGCCTGCATTACCGGATTGGAGGAGGTGAGACGCTTTGACTGTTCCCCTGTGCTTATTTTAAGAGAGGAGGGGAGAAAGCAGGTTCCTTTTGGAACGGGCAGTCTAAGTTTTCTATCGTGCACATGATAGAGATGGAATGCATTAATCTTTCAATCTCCGATGATTAGTATTATGTTGCTAAACTGAGCGAGTGCTGTCAAGAGGAAAATTACGTCATATTATGAGTGGCAGGTCTCACGATATCAGCGTTCAGCTATGTGCTTCATACAACACTGAAAGAATCATTTTAATATTCTTAGGTCTGGGAACAAAGGTATTTAAAATATTTAAAACTGTATTGTCATATGTTATCACATATTGCACTGATTAAATAGTCCATTCATCACAATCATAATATGTTTGACAGACATGCTTTAGAGTTTCAGATTAATCTATTTCGGATTCGAACATGCTTTGGACTATCAAGATACCGATGATTAATGCGTTTAAAATACATTAACCAGGAAGCGATGACTGCAAAATAATGTTGTCTGTTTATTTTTGCATCGCAAGACTCTTCGCAGATCTGTCATTTTATGTTATGCTCTTTTAAGACGAACGACCACGTTGAAAATACGTTGTCATTTTCCGGCGGCTACGACCGCCAGCTTCCAGGGTAGAGCCCTGACCCACGTTATTGCCCAAACGGCAGACAGAGTGACAGAGTCAAGTAGTGAGCAATTAATCATCCGAATCCTTCAAACATGTGCCACCCAGCCCTCCGCTGGGTAGTGACAGCAGACAGATCCTGGACAAGAGCTCCTTTGTGCTTCATCGTGTACCATTCTCAACACACTTCACGGATCTCAGAGGCCTTTCCCACTGGAACGTTCTCAGACCATCTGTATATTTACAGTATGCGAACCATAAATTAGATGACACTTTGTATTTCGTCTCTGATGACTTGTATAATTGTGGCCTGTTTTTGGAACAGGACTTTGGGACTGATTGCTTTGCTTTTGTATAATGTATTACACAGTCTTAAACATCAATAAGACAGATTCCTAACAATGTTGTTGAAGGGTAGTAAAAGTTTTGGAGACTTGACTGAATAGATTTGGTGCAAAATGAAATTTTATCCCTTCTTCTTCTTCTTCTTGTTCTTTTTTTATTTCCTCACAGACCGTTACCAGCTGTTGAGTATTGAAACGGCACAGAGGGATGCTTCAGATGAGTTTCTGCCTCAGTAACACTTATTGCTCTATTAGCTGGATTATTCGGCCATTACTTCTCTTATGGATGTTGATTGAGTTAACGGCT
Source organism: Chanos chanos (assembly GCF_902362185.1). Taxonomy (NCBI): domain Eukaryota; kingdom Metazoa; phylum Chordata; class Actinopteri; order Gonorynchiformes; family Chanidae; genus Chanos; species Chanos chanos. The sequence continues at coordinate 8,246,766 of NC_044503.1, read as the reverse complement.
GTTTTCTTTCTTTCTTTCTTTCTTTCTTTTTTTTTAATAGTTTTCACCGTTTGTGTAAGAATGCATATGTTTGTTTGGGGGTTTTTTTGATTAGTCTGATTCAATTATTCCTCTCTTTTACTATTATTATTTTTTTACACTCCCCGGTTACCCTTGGCTAAACAGGTGTGTGATTTTTTTTATGTATCGTCTGCTGTATGCCCACCTGCAGAATCAGTTACCTGTTGAAGCCACACCTCTTAAGAACCTTCTGTCTGAGGTAGATTTCCACATTCTTGGCTAGTGAGAGTAGAGTCCTACGTTTGGCTGGAGTAGCACAAGCCTGGACTGCATCCAGAACTTACAGCACATATATGTATCAAAGGCAGACGGAGGAAAGAAATGACTTAAAAGTTAGTGTTCTGTTTGCAAACCACAGAAAACACTTTCTGCTGAAATGGATGTCTGGGGACATGTAAGCTCTACTGAGTGAGTGAGTGAGTGAGTGAGTAAGTGAGTGAGTGAGTGAGTGTGTGCATGTTTAAGTGTGAGTGAGTGTGTGTGTGTGTGTGTGTGTGTGTGTGTGTAAGTGTGCGTGTGTGTGTGTGTGTGTGTAAGTGTGCGTGTGTGTGTGTGCGTGTGTGTATTTACCCGTGTATGAATGGAGACAAGGCTATGGATTGTGCATATGGTCTGGCTCATACAGATCAAGGCATTGTTTTCATACTATCCAATTTTGGAGGCGGAGAAAAGTCATTATAAAGAGCTCCGTATAACCATGATTTGCCCTGTCATCGTCTATATTTATATTCATTTACATCCTTTCAATAGTCAGACACTTGGCGGACGTTAGCTGAAGTTTTTTCGAAAACAAACACTCGGTCACACAGACTGCTTTATGATGGAGTGGCTAATGTCATCTAGCCCTACAGGTCTTCAGGTTTTATGTTTACATGTCTCTGTGGCCTGAGGTCTAACTTTCTGACACTGTGCAGCTGACCTTCCTCGGAGTTTGTGGATCATTATTCTATTTAAGACATGCCAAATGGCTCACGTGTCATAAATGTGAAGTTTTCCGCTTTACTTCTCTTTTCCTCTTACGTTTCATCGCTCTTTCTTCTTTGTATATTTGTACTTAGCTCGGTGTGTTGCAGTTGCATGACTGCTTTATGATGTACTACTGTAATGTGCTATTGGGTTTGCTAATAATGGGAAGAGGGCCCTCTGCTGGCCGCAGTTTGAACTAGGTGTGGAACCCGATGAAGCAAATTAAACATTTCTTGCTGTTAAGAACTTTTCTCGAATGATTAAATTGCTGGTGGTAGTCCAGTTATATCAGTCATAAAATTGAATATATCAAAGAGGTGCACACAGGAAAGAAAGTTTCCTTTTTGTTATTTTGATTTCACACTTTCTCTTGAATTGCAACTGGAGCAGCACCCAAACCCAAACACTTCAGTCCGCAGCCAAGAGGAAAAATGGCTTTCTTTTGTTTTTTTGGTAATGTTTACCAGAACTGGGCAAAAACAAAATGATGTTGACTAAAATGTGGCTTGAGGAAAAAATAAAGAGAGAGAGAGAGAGAGAGAGAGAGAAACAAGCAGATGTTGACAGAGTGAGGGACAACAAAAGATAAATCCAATTTCATTCATAAACTCCTTAAAATGAACCGATTGTAACGACAGGCCGCTTCTTTTGAACTCACAGAACTTTGTGTCTCGTCTCAGTTTAAACCTTTCCAAATAACCACTGCACGTCGCAGGCAAGATATTCCCCTCAACAAAAACTCCATCCCTGTTCTTAATCACCTTCCCCTTCTGCTCCCCCAAACTTTAAATAACGCTGACCTGGAATCAGTGGTCAGATATTGTTGTGGTTTCTGTCTCAGCGGATTTCCTGGGATAGAAGGGGATGAGGGGCTGCATTGATGGAGGAGCAGGAGGGGAGGAGTAGTGTCATTCAAGGGTCACCACACGCTATGAGAGAGAGTCTATATCTTCACTGTACCATTGGACCTATGCATTGAGAGATACGGGCAGAGTCTGCTATACTTAGAAAGCCATAAAATAGAGTGTTACAGCCTAAACCGGCCAAATCAAGTTGTCACATCACCCTTTTCTTAAGGCTTCTAGAGAGAGCTCACATAAGAAAATTGCCAAAGAAGAGCAGAGCTGTTTCCATGAAATCTTAGACGCGCACAATGGTATTTTGCGCGGCTACCACTGCGCAGGACTAAGGTCTTGTAGCATGTTTACGCATGCAGACGCAGACAGTCAGGCTATCTCTAACCGATCTGTGTGTGTGTGTGTGTGTGTGTGTGTGTGTGTGTGTGTGTGTGTTTGAAAGAGTCAAATGGGGACTGGGTGGGGAGATACACTGTTAAGGGGAAAAACAGATAATGAAGGGTTTTACTTTGTGGTTGATGTTTACCAGATTGACTGCAGTGGAATTTTTTTTTTTTTTTCTTTTTTGCATTGTGAATTTTAATACTGAAGTTTATCAAGAGACAGGGTGAAGTTATTTGATGAAAGATTCAATTTGAAGTAGTATACACACACACACACACACACACACACACACACATGTGTGTGTGTGTGTGTGTTTGCTTGTGTTTGTCTGTCTGCTGTCTGTCTATTAAATATGAACTCACCTGCAGTACACAATACAGATTTGTATATCTGTAACCCCAGACAAATCACAGGACATTCACATCAAAGATTTTTGGTGAACAAAGACGTCTCATAACACGACTATACCTCCTTCTTAATCAGGGACCGTATGGGTAATTCTTCTCTGAATGTGTGGGACTCCCCTACCAGTGGCACCTTCTATTCACTAGCCTCCTTGACTCAGCAGCGTGAAAAGGCTGCACTGACTCCTGCTGATAAGTAAATCTGACCAAATTAGAATTATAAAAGACTCCAAAAATGAACACTGTGCTTTTTCCCCCGCCTAAGTAATCTACAAGGATTACACCATCTATTATGGCAGGAGACTTGAAAGCTCGCAGGTGAACAATGACTGCTGTGGACAGCATAATATTATGGAAATAACAACCACAACACCGTTTTCAGTCAACAATCCTTTTTTTTTTTTTTTTTTTTACATGTACAGCTTCAGACCACAAAGCAGCTTATCTTGTTCAGAGCGACTTTAAAGCCTGCTATCAAACATTAGCTACGGGGGCTCAAAATTTTCCACAAGAAAGTAAAACCGCTCTTAAACCTCAGTTGTGTGCAGACAGTTTTGGTTCTCTCTGATACTTGTTTTTGTGTTGGCAGTGGATCGTTTGAACTAAATTAAGCTCTACGTTCAGTGCTATACTATTGTATAGGATACATATGTGTCAACCTGTACTGTTTGTTCTCTCTTTACTTTGTCTCTCTCTCTCTCTCTCTCTCTCTCTCTCTTTGCTTGCTTTTTAGGAGAGAAAACAAAGGGAGGCCTGTTTTCTACCTCCTGCTGCAGACATCTCAGTGTTTTTATGAGTAGTGAAATCTTAACCATGTTTATTCTCTATTTTCCCAGCATTTCTCTGACTTGAGTGCAGAACACAATGCTGTCTCAGAATCTACGCTTGTTTGTTTACTGCACCTGTGTTTATACAGTTTCTCTGTTAGCATTTGGCTGTCAGCTGTTTATAAGTATCATAGATTGTGCTGATGAGAGAGTGAGTTTCCTTTGTTTATCATAAGACTTCAGTTTTGCACCTCCGAAAATAAATTGCCCAGTGATTGAGGTTCGGTCTAAATTGGACAGTGAGAATTTGCTTGCTCTCTAAGCTTTTGCCCAAAGGCCACGTCAGTGGGGATTTAAAACTTTGTCAAAGTCATTTTTTTTAAGTGCTATGCAATAAATTATGGAACAAAAGCTCCTAAATTAGTTCGTTTTTACATGTCTGGCTTCCACTTCAACATCCTGTATCTGCCAGCAACAATTCAGACATAGAACATTAACCCATCCATGGGAATATTCGTCTCCACGGCAACGGCCTCAGGACTGAAGCAGGCCTTTGCCACAGTGGAGTGGAGACTATACCATGCCTCCTGTGTAACACACTGTAACTCAAAACCCATCCCACATGGAGATAGGATCGAGAAAGCAAACTTGTTAACTCCGACGCCTTGACTGATAGAGCACAGAGGGGCTTTGCAGATAATCGCGCCCCTGATGTCTGAGATTAATAACAGTCAGAAAAATGCCAGGGCAGAGCAGGAGGGTGTGGGAGAATACGTTAAGGTCAAGGCATGCCGAGTGCTAAAGAATTTCAGTGTATTATTCACATCAAAGCATGTTATGCTATTCAGATAATAGACTATAACACTTTTTTCCCTGAAGTCCAGTAGTTGTTTTACTTTTCGGTCATTTTTCAGATTCATTTTATTTTGTTCTGTCCTTTTTTTTTCAGGATGACTGTCATAGTGACATTCTCCTCCCGGTAGGGAAACTAATATAAACTGCCATAGCCCATAGAAACGGACTTGTTCGCTGGCAGTGCTGATGACAAGGAAAAGTCTGCAAACCCCGTCCACATAGACAAAGTCTCACAACTCACGTACTAAACCGAATGTTTTCAAAATCTCTCCAGGTTTAAGCTATAAAACCACTGGCAGAGGCATCATTTTAGTCTGGCTAAACTGAAAACACTTTACTGAGAAGAAACTGCTTACTGCTGTGCTTGACTAAGTTTTAAAAAAAAAAACCCTGATATTCAGTCAGGTTTTACTACTCCTGTGTTGGATCAAATCTTTCAGAATTCCATAGTGGACTCAGCATTTAACCCCTCTCCCCCACCCCCCACATGGAATCGAGTCTGTACCCCATAATACAGTCTAAAATCAGACACGGAGGAGCTGAACCCCACAGGTTCATCTACACTGGCGCATTCAGTCTGACTGCAAAAGCGTTTTATTTTTACCCTCTCAGTTCTGCTCACTTACAGTTGAGTTGTTCTCTCACTTGACATGGAGCAGAAGGGCAGAGGCGCTGTCAACAGGACCAATGAATCGTACACCCCCCCCCCCCCACCCCCCCCTCTGAATCACACACAGACAAACACACCAAACAGCCACAGCTTTATGAGAGAGAGGAACGTACCACACATACACACACACACACACACACACTCTCACACACACAAACACAAAAAGGAGCCAGGTTCCAGGAAAAGAGCAGAGGTAATTTTCTGCTTCTCCTGCTGATCCTGAACATGTGTCAGAGGTTTATACTATAATCTACTGTACGCCAGAGAAAAGAAAACAGGCTTTTGCTCCCCTTTCATTCCCTGATTTGTTTATTGTCCTGCCAGGGCCCTGTGTTTGTGCTGGTCGAACTCCCCATACGTGTGTATGCCGCTGTTTTGCATAGCATGAACGTATGTGTCTGTGAATCTGTGAGCCAACACATGTATGGTATGTGCAGATTAATTTATATGTGCACGATGACTTACTGAGGCTATACATTTGTATTCAAGTTTTTACAGGTCAGACGCTGAAACCGTGCTTTGTTGTGTTGACAGAATGACTGGTTCATTCTAATTTCTGCCTTAAGTGGCTGCCTCACAGGAAGTCAACACATTGAAGATGAACTGCAGCTGTGAAGAAGAGAGGTTTCTGTTGTGTGGTGCAACAAAGGCAATTTGAGGAACAGTTTGTGTTGTTATTGATCAAGTTAACACAGTAGAAGATTTCATTCATTAACAGTGTTACATTAATACTACATATGTAATATTATATATATTACACTGTTCACACACACACACACACACACACACACACACACATATATATATATATATATATATATATATATATATATATATAGTTAACATATTGTTAACCACTGACAAAACATAATAAAAAATGTCATTCATACTCACAACAAACATTTATATTTAATATTTTGAAGGTTGAAGTGAAATGACCCGTAAACCTCTCCTGCTAGGCCTGCTCGGCGGGAATATGTTTCCTGACATGACTCCATCTGTCCTCACGCGGGATGAAGGATGTCCATTCAGTCATATCAGTGGAACGTATGAAGCCGGTTTCAGTGTAATATTTAGGAGCCGACCACACTGGACTCTTAGAACCAAGAACCCTGCCGAGACCCGAATAGCGTTTGTTTTATCCGTGCGGGCAAGAGCGAAGGACCGCGAGGGGACTATACACACATCACACACCAGGAGACTAAAAACTAAGCAAACATAGCAGACTGGCAACTTGATTTATGATATAAGGTTGGGCCAAAAAGAAGTTAATGACACATGGATTTCGATATTGGCCAAAATTCAATTTTAATCAGTAAAAGTACATCTTTTTAAGTTTTGAGCTGTAGCGTGCATCTTATGTTACAGCTTTTAATCTTGCTAATTCCCCTGTATTAGAGGTAAAACGCTGAGTATTCTCGAGTTGAATAATACGTTGTCTTTGAACACTGACATTATGAATAGAATCCTTTCCTAATGATATATATCCTCTGTGTTTTCGCCGTTTTGTCAAACATAAAAAAAAAACTTACCACGGGAGGTGTTTTGAAATGCATTTTGTTTTTGTTTGTGAGAAGTCCGCATCGAAGACAAGTTGCAGCTGGTGCGAGAAGTGAGTTTCCAGCTTATCTCCAGTCTACAGTCTATAAATGAGGCATGGCTTGTTAGCGGGCATGTAGGCATAGACTATGCGCACAGATAGCACAAGACCGTCTTTGATAATCACGATCAGAATGAGACAATAGTCAAACAACTGTCATGTAGCATCGCTAAAATCTACAACCATCACGGTTACTGGCTACAGAAATGCTGATTTAAAGAAAACCACAGCTATAAACAATACGTTGTGTAACAATTGTTTGTCTTCCTTTTTTCCCTTTTCGTTTATGAGTTGAGGACTAAGGTTTGCCCTGTTTCTAGTTTGACCCAGGGAAAGAACGTTCTGGACTTTGACATGCTGAAATCCGACATTCTCTTTAAAACGTGGTTCTAGTTTCATTCCATTATCATATTATTGGGTATACACACACGCAGTTATGTTTTCAGAACTCTACATTCAAGGACTAAATGAGCCGCAGCATTTGTAATTTGAGAAATTATCCCTCTTTCAAACCCCTTGAGAGACTTTTTTTTTTTTGGAAGTGGAAACAATTTCGTAGCTGGACCACCAGTTACCATCCAGGAGGCGGGATTAAAAAAAAAAGGTATAGATGAAAAATGGTAATAATACCAGGGTTCCTGTTTGTGTTGGCCGAATCTGATGCCGCATGTCAGACTGATAAAAAAGAACCGGTGTTCCACACAGGGGAGCTGTTTCTGGTGTCAAATGAACACGTAGGTCTTTGAAATTAAAGAACGGAAATATTCTGCCAAACCCTCACTATAATGAAACCTTTGATTAATATGAAATACGGTTGCGTGAAAGTAGATTTCAATCAGTAATATAAGATGGAATGATATACCGTTCAAGTATAAACGTTATCTGCAAGAACAACACAAGTTCAAGTTCTGCTCTTCCTCTGGAAAGTGAGCGTTTGTGACAGTATACGTAAAACTATTATATTAATCTACTCCACAGAGAGCACAATTAATATCAGAAAGTTTAAATTTTTCAGGCTCCGTAATTAAACACAACAAAGACTTGAAACTTATGTGAAAAATAAGACAACTTTATGGTTAAGTGTTTGGTTTGGCTGCTGAAAGTTAAAAGTTACAAAAATGAGAAAGAAAAAAAAAAAAGCTTGCTTTTGAAACGGAGCACTGAACACACAAAATGAACATCAGTCCAGCTATGTATTCCGTGTTAAGATACATCTGCTAATGACATTAATAAACCACAGATGGTGAGAAATCTGTTGGAGAGTCCAGATTGTGTACTGAGCGGTTCACAGTGTTTTCTATGGCATGGTCTACTTGGAAGGACTTTGACTTTCGGCTCTCCCCCTGCCGGGTGTGTGATTAATAGCTCAGTCGTCTCCTAGCCTCGGCCCGCCCCGACAAAAACCCAGGAGGCCGTTCACCTCTTTGTCAGCAGAGTTATTATGTGGTTAACCATTCCTCTCTGAGGCAAATCTCATAATGATTCGGCCTGAACTCACTGCATCTCACCCCGAAACGCCTCCCACGGACACATCTAGAGTTCTCCACATATGCCCAATGAAAACACATTTACTGAGAGACAGAGAGAGAGAGAGAGAGAGAGAGAGAGAGAGAAAGAGAGAGAGAGACTGAACTGAGAGGATCTCGAAAGCCTTTTGAGTAATTTATGACCACTCTATGCACAAATGTACAGTGCTTCACAAATTCCCTCACAAACAAGTCGTATGCAAACACTCATAAATTCTCCTTTGCTTTCTTTTTTACTGCACCCTCTTCCTTCAGCGTGTCTTCGTCGTTTGGGTTAGCGTGAACATCGCGCAGCGAGGGCCACGGTTGATAAATGTCTTCACGTCTCTTCCTAAGAAGCCTTAAGCTGGACGGCCTCTTGGGAATCCCTGTCACAATCTGTCCGCAACTCCGGAAGGGTCACGACCTTCGGAGGACGGCCACCCGCGGCGTGCAGCTCACTCGAACTAAATCATCAGCTCGCACAGCAACAACAACATTTTACAGTCACTGGAGGAGTCTAGGATATCAGTTGAGAGGAAAATTACATGGAGGAGAGAGAGCTATATAGTATGGGAGGATGTTTTGTGAGCCTCATAGGATCACCAAACTAATACTGTGTTCCAGTGAAACCATAGCAATCTCTCTGTCTCTCTCTCTGTCTCTCTCTCTCTTTTTTTTATGTAGCGATTCAGCTTTGTTATCATTACTGAATTGCTGAACTGCATGGTAACGCGTTTTCCAAAACCTCCGCGTGTCACGCTTTGCGACGTGAAACGTGTTGAAGAACTAATATAAGCTACCGCTGTTCTGTGATACCTTGTATGATGTTCTGAAATATTTTTGGTTCTACTAATGGAAGTGTATAGTTTATTATAGGCCGTAATAAAACATGATATTGGGTTTGTAAGGGTTATGATATTTAGAAGCTGCTAGCTGACAGCAGAGGTTTACCAACTCTATCCGTTGCTACATTTGAAATCCCTTGGTTTGGGGTCTTTTCAATTTTAGCAACCCACAGATACTGGAGGCTTGCAGTGGAGAGTAGAGAGAGAGAGAGAGAGAGCAGAGCAGGCTTCGGCAACTTCAGCCAAGGTTAACAGGAAGTTCTTGGTACAGAGGAGCCAGTCATTAATCAGGTGTGATAGCTGCCCTCTGTCTGTTACAGGCCAAAGCAAACACAGGTAAGGGAGGGGCCAGCTGTGCCCGTGAATGTACAAGACTGCCTCATTTCTCAGCCTGCTGTCGCAAGGAAGTAATTAGAGGAGTGTTGAAGTTGTCACTTTTCTTCCTCACTTGAAAAACACATCCATCCTGAGACGGTGACTCAAGTCTCTCAAGAAAAAAAAAAAAAAAAAAAAATGGACCAATTTTTAAAAACGTCATGAAGTTTGATACGCTTCCCGTGCAGTAACAGGGCAGCTGTTACTGTAAAACCACATTGAAAATCTATTAAATCCTGTAAAATTCTAGCTTCTTTGGATGTAAGTGAAATTTTGGTTTTAGTTTTTGTTTCTGAATGGAAAAGTAGGCCATTTAAAGTCTACACGCTTTTTTTTTTTTGCCCGGTTTTGTTAGGAGTTTATACTTTTCACAGAATATTCCTTGGATGAGGTCTGTTGTAATAACACATGACAAAGAGTTGCCTGCTAAGCTTCAGTTTCAGGCTAACTGTTGCTCATCGTGAAACTATGGTTACACAGTTTTCCCAAGAAAAAAAAAGAAAAGAAAAAAGAAAGAGAGAAAAAAAAAAAACAGCAGCGCCTACCAGGGAGATCATGGATACAGGCGTATTTATGGGGGATGTCATTTATTTATGCCGTAATCAGTCACGGATCATGTTTGACAAGAAGTTTCATTTTTCATTTTTGTAATTCACACATGTAAAAAGAGAAAATTCTTGGATGTGGAAAAATGTACTGGCTGTAAACATGATTCTCCTCATCTCATCATCCGCTGAGTTCTACTCTTGCCTTTTTATATCTCAATAAATCATAACCAATAGTGCCTGCAACCTTATTGTGTCTCACAAACACATTTATGGCAATCTTCCCTCAGTGCACAGCCAGCATCCAGCACTCAAAGTAAAACAACAAAATGACCTCTCCTCTTGGCTCAGTATTTCGCTTTAATCCTGAATATTACCCTCCTCTCTACTTTAAGATGACTTAATTACTGTTAATTACTACGACTAATTGCTGTTGCTAGGTACGTCGTTTCTGGCACCCAGCTCCTTTCCATTCGTGTTTATGTGACTTCACTGTGGATTGATATATTCTGAGTGGGCTTTTGTTGCCGGTGAGGTGGATACGGCTGGCGGTCGGTGACCTGTTTTTCTGACATACCGGACTATCATTGGTTTTAGTGTTTATTAGGGGAGTGTGATCTCAGAGATTACTGGGTAAGCTCATATTCACTGTGCTTTGACCCACGCAGGGCCTGGATGCCCCGTGTTAGGGGTGAAAGGGAGGCCATGGGCCGTTTGGAACCCAGAGTAGAGTTTCAGTGTCATGCTGGGGTGACTCTCCTAAATGTACTCTTCACTCCCTTACCGCCATGCACCAGTGCAACCTCCGGCCTCCGTCTCCCTATCCCACCCCTATAAATGTCACCTGACTTATACCAACCCCAGAATTCATAGGCAACCTTTTATTCCAGACTTTTTTTTTTTTTTTTTTTACTGAGGCCGACTCTCACATTTCACACAGCCTCCTTCGATCTTACTCTTCTCTCTCTTTTTCTCTCTCTCTTTCCCTCTCAGTCTATTTTGTTCTAGGATTCCTGCCTCCCTTTTATTCTCTATCTGCAACTCACTCCCTTAAGTCTGATGCATGTTTTACGGTTTCGTGTATTTTTTTTTCCGGTGCTTTTAGTCTCTGTTAGTAAATTTAAATACTCCCGATGGACATCTGGACAAGTGATACAACTTGCGACACGAGAGCCAGGCTTAGCGTCAGGGTGGAAGTCAAGGCCGTCGCGTTTCGGTTCCAAATCCGGGTTGCGAAGCGCACGGTTTTACATCGAGCTCTCATTCAGGAAACTCTTTTTATTAGACCTGGCTTAACAGTTATGAGTGCAAGGGGGGCGAGTAAACAGAAAGGGAAAGCAAGACCGGGCACATAGCTACGTCGTTACACCAGCTCGTTTTAATCCAGAGTGTGTGGCAGGGAGACAGCTCTAATGTAGTGATGACAGGATGATTTATGGTCCAACTCCAAGTACATAACTAAACTGTGCTCCTGCCTCCTTGCAGCCTTCAGATTCCCTTATCTCTGTCTGAATATAGTTAGTGGTGCTGGGTGGTTTACTGATACTGATGGTGTGGATCTCTTTGGGACTAAATTTTTCATCTGTCTGTGACACGTATCACTCTGCAAGTGAGCCTGAAATACAAGTGCTGCATTCAAGTAACGCAGAAACTGCATAAAATATGTCGCCTATGGCTACTCAAATGAAAGTTCAACATGCTTTCGTCTATGTTTAAATGAAAGAAAAATGCAGCAGCCAATCATGTCGTTCCTCATGCCCCCTGCATTTCAAAAATAAGTATCGTTGCATTTATCTTTACTAGGTAAAAATGAAAATCTATCGCGACACAGATTTTTAGTATCGGGAGATGGATACAGTGAGGCCACCAGAAGAGATACAAGTTGGATTTTACTCTCCTCTTTACCCTTCCTGAAATAAGATCCCAAAAAGTAAAAACCCTGCGTTCAGGTCTTTACAAAGGTAAAGGGTCACGCGTGAAACGATGTGATAAAACCTTTGACTTTTGACCCTTTGTCCCTCAAAGCAGCTGTTGCTTTTGATGCGCCAGAAGAGAGTCCTTAAAGACAAGACCCTTCGCTTTCATTTAAAGGCAGATACCGGCCATGAAAACCGCCCCGCGAAACAGGCCTCCACGTCGAAACAGTTTCTTGCCCAAATTCCTGCTGTCAGCAGGATGGGCAGACCAGCCGTGCACACGGGACCTGTCTTGGCCTGGTTGAATATGTGGCACTGGCTTAGTGAGGGAAACTGTCAGGAGCACACAGCGGTCCCTTGATAAACTGCAGTTGGAAAAGTTGCTTCATCACTGCCAACATGAACAATTCTCTAACACTGCAAACAGAGCTCCTCTTTTAGAAGCCCATACAATATTTCACCATCAACATCATTTATATTTGACAGATTTGTCAATACTTGATATATATATACACACACACACACACACACACACACACACACACACACACACACGTATAAGTCATATGGTTGGAGGCCAGATCAGTCATCTGTCACCCTGTTCTTGACAGATGAGTGTATGCATGGAAAATGTCAATAGAAACCTATAGGAGTGAGTGCTTGGTGTGTGGTGTATTTTCCTGGCATGTTTTAAGCCAGCTCTACCCCTAAAGGGTATGTTAAACACCAGTAAATACAAAGACATTCTGAGTGAACACTTTTATCATACGGAGAAACATTTGCATCCCAATAGGATTGGTTTCTGCCAAGGTGATATTACTCCAATCAATTCACTGAATGACATTGATGATCTGTAACAGTTTCAAGTGAAACTGAACCGAAGTGAGTAACTTGTCCCTAAACGCAGAGGGAGAACACATGTGTGGGTATTTTATGAATAGTTTATTATGTATATATTGACCGCTTAGGTACACTGATGTATTTTAGGTGCAAGTACTCAAATACAGAATTAAAACCATACACGGTCCTTGGAGTGGTTCTTATTCGTTATGCTCTTTTAAAGTCATGTTAGACAAAAGCATCTGCCAAATGTCTAAATGTAAATGTAACTTTATATCATATTGCAGAAGCCAGTATTCAAGCATATTCAGCGTTACGGGGTAATGTTCAGAAGCCATCGTTTCTCACTTCGTATATGTCTGAGATACCGACTTGCATTCTTTTGAAGCTTTGCTAAATAACTTGTTCTGTGAGTCAATGAGTGAATGAGTGATTGACCGAATGAGTGACTGAGTAAACGTCTGAGGAAGTGAATAAGCGAAAAGACCAGAACCTTTTTTTCGTTCACAGAAACAGTTTAGTGTGGCAGACGGAGCAGTACGGTTTTCCACCTTGCTCCTTGAAAACACCCTGACTGAGCTGCCGAAGGCAGAAGGCACAAACAAAATGCTCCGGATGGAACTTGCGATCCAGGGCAGAGATGCAACGCCCAGTGATGGGCTTCTCGCATCCCCCGCACAGACTGCCCTGACGGGAATGATAGTGAAGGGAACAAAGGGGACGACCATTCAGCTCCAAGAAACATCCATCTGCAAAAGGCTTCAGACAGTCCTGCAGAGGGGGAAAAAATTGTTTCACACAAAGGTGAAAACCTAGTATAGCAAACTCAGGTTTGCACGTTTTATCTCTCCGTTCATTGCCGACCATTCCATCGCCTTAACGTTAAACTAAGCAGCGCCATAACGTGAAATTTGTAAGATCTGCCTTAATAAACTCATTTAAAAAAATGTTTCTTGCATTAGTGAACTGTAGTTAGGTACTCACCGCGCAGACAAAGCAGTCAGGGTGCCAGGTGCCGTTGGCAGCGGAAAGGTAGTTCTCGCGAACTGGTTGCCCGCAGCCAGAACATTTGGGTGCAAAAAGAAGGTAGAAGTCCTTTGTGCAGTATGGCTTCCCTTCACGCTCTAAAAACCCTGCAGACAGCAGAAAACACACAGCAGTGTGCGGTTTTACATGTCGCAGAGCACGTGCACTGATGCGCTAATCCGCCGGCCTCAAACCTGAGTCGTTCACTCACTGCTGCCTTCATTCATAGATCATTAGGACGTAGTACTTTGTCAGTGTTGGCAGTTGTTATTTTCTAAAAAGCACTTCTGGACTACCACGTGAATGCACTGTAAACTATTATTGTATGTTTGTTTCCAGAGGGTAAGATCATCTGTGTTCATACATAGCTAGAGAGATGATAGGCAATTTGGCTATACTTTTTTTGTTTCGCGCAGTGACGCGTTGGTGGAACTAAACGAGGGAAAGACAGAAATCTTCACCGTCGTTTTTATTATAGTCATAATCTTATCATAAAGAAAAAGGAAAAATGACTTTGTCAGCTCGATATCATCATCATCACGATATCTATCATCACACCGGTGGTAGATTGAGGAATGGAAGCGAAGAACGTTGGGTATGTTCTAGACACTTAGCTGTGTTCTACATTCCCTGTCAATCATATAACCCAGAAGGCTTTTGTTCATGTGAAGACTGTTGCAAAAGTTTCATATACTGCTGAGATGTTGATAGACTGCTCTGTATTTGGTTACCTAGACTACTGCGATTCTTTTCCTGTCTGGTTTGCCAAAGAAAACCATAAACAGGTTACAACTTGTGCAAACGCTGCAGCCAAAACCAGTACATAAAGAAGAGAATGTATTACACCTGTCTCAGCCAAATTGAATCAGCCTCTCATTTTAGTACTGAAGTTTTCTCTCTTTCAGGATTGAAGTTTTCTCTCAGTTCTATGTTTTTAAAGCTATTAATGATCCTATTCCTCCATACATTTCAGAGCGAACATGTTCCAAACTATAGCTCAGTGAAACCTTATTACATGTATCCAGATTTAAAAAACACATTTCACAGCTGTGAAGATGTGCTCTCCCTGCAAAATCATCAGCTGGAAGCAGATCTCATTTAACTTGGCTTTGCATTAAACTTTCATTTTACTTCATCCCCTTTCTGTGTTTTACAGTTGCCAGTGTTTTATTACATCTTCTGCCTCTTTTACCTGTTTTCATGATTTTATGGCCTCATGTCTTTGTTGTGGCTCATGTTTTTTTGTTTGTTTGTTTGTTTGTTTATTTGACTGTCTGAAATGCGATACTTAAAACTTTATTTAAATAGAGATGACAATAGTACCTTTCACATATAGTGTGCAGCTCAAGCTGCAATAACACAACAACAACAACAACAACAACAACAACAATAATAGTACTGTAAAGTAACACAGATTGTCCTTTACATACCACCATTTCCAAAGAGTTCTCCACAGTGTGTGCAGAAGAAGTGTTCCGGGTGCCATGTGCGGTCCATGGCAGTCAGAATGTTCTGGAAGAAACAGGAAAGCACAGCAGTTCAAACACACTGAACAAATGTCAGAGTCTGGGAGTATGGTGTGAGGTCTGACAGTGAAAAGAGCAAGAGACAACCACCATTTAAAAGTGTATTGTACACATTGGGGACCAGAGAATAGACTTGGCACCTGTAGAATGGGCCCCTTGCAGTAGGCACAACGCGGAGAGTAGAGGTCCTGGTAGTCTTTCTCACAGTACGCTCGACCATCCCTCTCAAAGAATCCACTGGTCCCCAGTTCCACGTGACATGCGACACAGACGAAATGTTCCGGATGCCACACCTGCCCCAGGGCTGTAATCATCTGTAGAGCACAGGAGGACAGGCCTGGAGGTTAGTGAGGGACATTTGGGAACCATCTTTGGGCAGCAGAAGAAGAACATACCTCTGCCAGGGTAACATGTCTGTGTGCTGTTTGGCCCCCCAGAGCATTTAAATAACAACACAAGGTCTTAAAACAGCAGAAGGACATGGTTTTGTTTTTATACGAATCATATGTCAACTACTCATATTTTGAGGTAAAAAAAAAAACGTTAATAGTTAGCAATTACGATTATTAACGATTAATTAGTGGTCGTGATTACATGCCGATGCCATTTAATGAAACAGCAGTTAAAGTCCATTTGGTTACCTTCCCGGCGATGCACTTGCCACAGGACGCACAATGGCCCTTTGCTGCCGTACGCACGCCCATTTTCTCCATGTCGGAGCTAAGGGATCCCAGCAGATCATCTATGGCATCCACGCTTTTGGGCGGCTTGGCTTTCTCGGGGTCAGGCTCCGGGTTCTTCGCAGCGTTGCTGTCTCCCTTTGGCCCTTTGTCATCCGTATTTTTCTTGTCCTCTCTCGTTTTCTCTTTTCCCGACTTCTGAACAAGAGGTGGCGGGACCGACGAGGAGGCCTGTTCTGGAATCTGAGATGAGAAAAAGAAAAATAGATTAAAGCGTTTTTTTTTTTTTTAAAGACGTGACACTTCTGAAACAATAATTACGTTTATTGCGCCCGCGTGGACTACAAAACAGATAATAACATTGAAAAAAAAAAAAGTAATATATCTTCATAGTCTATTTTCAATGAGAAACTTGTGATGTTATCACTTCTTTTCACTATTAGTATGGGAGTTAGTACAGCTACATCATCACACTGTTATACTGTCTTCGCTTTAAACTATACATGCAGAAATGACTAAAATCTTTGGTATCTTATTCTGATTCCTGCTTTTCACTCACAACAGGAACTGTGACAGTCTTAAGGCTCTTTACTGACAGGCAGTGAGGAGGTACAGTTTGCCTGTGCTGCCCTCTACTGTTCAGTTATTCCACTGTTGTCCTTTAAGGAGCAATGCTGTGTGCTCTACTTCATTCAGATTTATCACGGTTGAAATCTATAACCACTCCTCACCCCGAGACCCAAACCAAGCAGTTCATTCATGATAGAGTCCAGCTCACGTGACGCTGTGCCCGGGCTCATGACATCTGCCTGCACTGGAGCTGGTAATTCACTAGACAGAATGTATGTGTGTGTGTGAGAGAGAGAGAGAGAGAGAGAGAGAGAGAGAGTTGAGCTCAAGGAAAGGTCACAGTTAAATTCTCAGATCATCATAATTCAAAATTCAGAAAGTCAGAACTATACAACTACATCCGTCACTAGTTCTGACAGATTCCTTTAACAAATATTTTTCATGAAATAGACCTGCTACAGGGGTTATGCCACTTGAACCATTGACAGAAACAAAAACCTGATTGTGCTAAAATATTGGATTGATTCCATTGCTTTTTTTTAAGGTGTCGTATGAAGAGAAGATTAGAAAGCACAAGGGAACAAACGGAGGGAATTTTTTAAGACTCTGTGGTTCACATGTCGCATATGTATCAGAAGAGCTGAATGCCACTCACTTGTATACATTTTTTATTGAGTCCTGTCTTGTCTTAACAGCAGAAGCTGAGATGTTGCCCTTTTAAGAGAAATATAGACAGAAAGGTAATTTACACCAGGGTTTTCCTCTCACTTAGGACCATGATTTGCTAAGAGACCGGGTCACCTGTCCACATCCGACACTAGATGCTTCATGTCTGGGGGCTATCGCCAAGGTCTTGGGGGGGACAGGAGTTTGAGAACCTTTACTGGAACTTTGAGCCAACTCTTCCAAGAGTGTATCTGAAATGCCAGGGTTACATCATCGATATACACAGAAACGCACACATGCATATACACATACATACATACATATATATATATATACACACACACAAACAAATGCAAAGAGAGTCAAAAACATATTTTCGGGCCAACATTCAACTAAAGACTGATGCCACAAAGGTGAACATTAGGTAAAGAAAAAATGTGAAATCACAAGACAGCACTCTTGGTTTCTCTTCTTGTTCAGAAGCGAGTATATTTTACTGTGTCTGTTTCCGGAGGGAGGAAGTGAGTTGGTAATTTCAGTTGCTATCATTGCAACGGATGTGAGACTTAGCACTCAGTAGCCTGTGGAGACGATATCTTGATTTCTCCACTGAATGTGTCTTTACTGACAGACATTTTGTTGTATTCTGCTTTTTCTTTGGAATTTCTGAGCATGATATCACAATCATAAGATCACAACTTTCACTTCCCCAAATCTGGTGCAGAGGCTCAGTGGCCGTTAATTTAAAATGTGAGAAAAGTAATCTTTCTGTGATGCTCAGAATGCTCAGAATCCTTACTCAGAATGCTCAGAATCCTTACTCAGAATGCTCAGAATCCTTACTATAACCCTCAGGTTAAAGCTCCTACCAAATATTGACCTTGGAAAACTGCAGGTAATATACCGACTGTTTCCTTCATCATCCACACGAAACCACCAAACTGTAAGATATCTCGGGTTGTGAAGGCACAGTACTTGTGTGTAAGTTGTGAATACACAGAAAATGCCACAGCAGTCCTCTGCTCTGAACAGAGGAGGTCCGCTAGGAAGAAAATTAACGCGTAAATGTTCAAATCACAGCAGTGATTCACACGGAAAGATAGATATATATATATATATGTGTGTGTGTGTGTGTGTGTTTTTTGGTTAAATAAAGACATTTTAAGTTCCCTGTTTTCACTTGTGTAAATTTCATGGAAAGGTTTCATGGGCTAATATAACACAGAAGATATAAGTGAAACTCCTTATAAAATTCTTTATTCTGACTCCACATATTTATTTGTTCATTTCAGTAGTATTCAGGTAACTCCCATAACCACACTTTTTTTCACTTTCTTCCATAAAACATTTTTTTCTTTTAGACACAAACCCAAATGAAACAACATTATAAACATACAGGAAACAGGTATCAGCACTTACCAAGCTCATCCATCTTGCGCGTGTATGAGACCCACTGACACGTGTGTGAACTGAGGTAGAATATGGATGGTTTGATTTTTTTTTTTTTGGTAACAGTACGGGTCGTTACCAAACAGATCTTGATCTACTTCCTTTCGCGTGTTGACGTTTTATGTCACGAACATGCTTGTTTTTGCCTATACAGATACTTCTGCTACACAGCTTCCTCAATTTGTACTTTTACATTTTCACAGAGCTGTCAGATTAAATAAATCTTTTTTTTTTGAAAAATGAGTGGATAACAGGCGGGAATTATTTTCCCCTGGAATACAAGATTTACATCATTTAAAGACGTTGGGGCAGAAGCTGTAAATTACCTCTGATAGTAACTTTAACAGATGCACTAGACAGCACAATATTTACATTATCAGTAATGAAGTGTAACATCGACAATCCATCTATCACAACGCAACTGACTGCATTTATGAGACGAGAAGAAAATAAAAGATGTTCTGAAAGGTGCATACATCACAGTTATCACACATACATATATTACATATATACATGTATCATCATTTTGAATCGACCACCCAGACTATGCAAGAGCGACCTACAAATACATTTCCCATAAGCGCCTTCAAACCGTGGAGATTACTGGGAGGGAAAACTAAACTCCTCCTACTTCCTACCATCCTGGTTCTAAGGTTCCTATCTGTTCGTGTAAATGAGCTGAGACCAATTTCCTGATGTGACCAAACATTACCGAAAGAGATTAATCATGTGTTTTACGATTTTTGATATGTGGTGCAATAGTTGACTTTTTGACTCCGAGGACGTCATATGCATTTAATAGAAACTCAGGGAAATCCACACTAGTGCGATTGGAAAACTGTCTACTTAAAAGGGCAACCAAATAATGGCGGGTGGGTCCCGCAAGTAACAACAAGGCACGAGATACAAAATAACAAGGTAGATTGCAGTTGTTTTTGCCTTTGCTAAACTAAAACATTTCCCCCCCCGACTATTTGTTTCTCTGTGGTTAAACCTGTATTTAGCAGTCGGAATTCTGGCATTGTTGTGATAGTAATCTCACAGAAGTGCGCAAGGACATGTCAAACTTCCAATGCCATGGCTCTCTCGAGCTGAACGGTCTCCAGTTGTCTTGAATCGAACTCTTGTTTGTATTTGTTTCTGCTTAATTTTTTAAATGTTATTTTTATTAATGATAACATGCGTAATGTGCTGATAAATGTGTATATCTTTAATAAACGGGGTGATACACTGTGACTCGAGTCTTAAAATTCTGTAGAGTTCTATCAGAGTAATATCTTGCACAAGTTCTCACTGAGTTTCACAACTTTCTTAAGAACTTATGAAACCAGATGTGGCCGACGATGTCACCTAGACGCTTTCTCAACTCTGCCCCAACCCAAAGTTTGAGCAAAAATTAAGTAAAATAGTCAGGTGTTTGAGATATACGTTGTATTTCATTTTATGTCGCTTTTATTTTATATAAGTCAAACTTGAATCACATTGATTTCAAGGCTTTGAGGGTGGAATTACACATAGTATCATTGAAATTCCCTCAATTCTCAAGTTGCCCTGTTTCGTTCTCTTTAACAACTCTCTTCCCCCTTTCCCTTAGTTTTCTAGTGGTGTTTGTTGGGGTTATCTGCTCTGAGAGTGCTTATGACATCCTCCAAAGAAGCCCTCCGCAGACAGCGTCGGAGGGAGCTGGATGCACGCAGGAGTAAGTCTCGTGTGCGTTTGGGTTCGTGCCTTCAGACCTGGGGACTGTTAAAGGACAAACTGGGATTTTCTCTCCACTCTGAACTGGCCCAGTACCTTCTTGAGAGGTACGGTACTACCACCGAATACATTTCCACTGAAGCAAGGTTCACTAAGCAAGACACTTAATGTGGTCATGGTCTACAGTCTATGCAGATAAATAACACAATCAGAGAGAGAGAGAGAGACAAAGAGACAAAGAGACAAAGCAGTTCAGCAGATAAGAGGGAGCGAGTGAGAGAAGGTGTCAAAAACGGTTTGCTGAACTGTAAAGATATGTTTTGGCTCCTGATAGCGTGTCACGGTTAAGGGTGCTGTGAGCAAAAGTGATAACACTGCTTATCAATGATCATTTAGTTTTTGTTTGTTTTTTTTACTTTTGCTTCCTGCAGTTACTTTTCCAAAATGTGTGCTGGATGTTCAGGTAAACATTCTTTTTCCTCTCATGACAGTCATGTTATTAGTTTTGTTTTGTTTTTTTTACAATGCCAGATGAATTGCTTACAGTATATCATCACTTTCCTGCTACCAAAAAAACAGTGCTTTTAGGGCATAATGATTATTTGATAAAGGAGTGAGTATTTAGTTTGGCCATCAAAAGGCCCTCAGTGGCTTAAGACTGTAGACTAAGTTTGTCAGTTTGGTCTCTGTGTGTTTTTTTTTAGGCAAAGGAAAAGGAGAAAAAACAGCACTGTTGACAACAGCTGAATCCCTTCATCAACTGATCCTGTCAGTTCACAATCATGGTCAACAGTGCTCTTTCCCCCCAACTCTACAGCCTGGACCCCACACAGTCCAGATGTGCACCGAACAGCGTGAAGGTGAAACACGGACGCAAAGAAAGACCAGAATGGACTCCCAGACTCAAACGGGGCCGACCGACCCCACGCGCCACGCAGAGACAGAACCGTGCCTTATCTACAGCTGTGAAGGTGGACATCTTTTCTCGTGGTTCCCCGCTCAGAGAGACGGCGAAGAGGAGAGAGAAGAAAATAAAAATACAGGGGACGCTACTCGCTCAGGGCCTAAACGACCGAGAGAGAAAGAGAGAGAGCTGAAGAGGGAGAGCGTCGGAGAAGAGGCCAGCTGTACCGTTAGGACCAGAGGTTGCGTTGAAGCACACCCTGTGGCGTTGTGCCAGAAAAGAGCAAGTCAGAGAGCTGAGGCGAGGGGTGAGACACCAGCTGTCACTGTCCAAAACACTACAGACTCAGGAAAGGACAAACTTTCAGGTGAGAGAAAAAAAACCCCTGTCTTCAGCAGATGTCTTCATACCTTTATTTGTTTTTTTTTTGTGCCGCACATAACCGCTTAGTTTTATACTTTAATTGGGTTTACGTTGTGTTTTAGATAAGACATCTGTGAAGGAGAGGGAATCTGAAAACGAAACTGCAGCACTGTCAGCCCACACAGTTCAGCCATCAGGGAAATGGTACAGCACAACAGCACATCATTGTCATGACTGGGGTTTTTTTTCAGCTCTCAATGGACTAGAAGCTCCTTGCAAATGATCTAATTCACCTTTATCTCTTTGTTCATTTATAGTTTACCACCTGAAAATATGGACAACTTAGAAAAAAATTGCGATGTAAATCAAATCCCACCCATAAAAAGGTAAAAATATGTTTCCTACAAAAAAAACCCCAAACAAAATAAAAATAGCATACAAAAGTGTGTGTATGTAAACTAACTAGAAGTACACTGAAAATGTTTTTGAGATCTTGTCTGGCTCTCTTAGCAGCAGTAAAAGAACAGTACCACAAATGTCCTCTAGAGGGACCAAGAGGAGTGCAGATGAAGGTGGGAGAACCTCAGGGGACACAAGGACAGGAGGGAGAGGAAATAACAGGTGGATTTGGTTCTCATTTTAATTCAAGATCTGAAAGTAATTTCCTTCACCTTTGGTCTTTCATCGTTTTTATGCATTTCTTCTTTCAGACAGCTGATACCAAATGATGATGCTTCTCAGATTGGTGGCAAACGGAAAAGGTTTGATTTTCTTTTCTTTGCTTTTCTTTTCTTTAGTCTTTGCCGTTTGGAAGTATAATGGTTTCACACATTTTCCACGTATTTCATATCTTTTGTCATTCCTTCCATAGATCTGTTTTCAATGTACAGCCATTTAAATGTTCATATTAAAAAAAAAAATTGACATTTACTTACATTTACAGGAAAGCAACACCAAAAGAAATTCTACCTTGCGAGTTTGATGGGTGTGGGAAGATCTTCTCCAGTCGTCAGTACCTTAATGTGAGTTTTGTGTTTTAACGTTTCCAGCAGCTATCAACTAATGATAAACCACATTAGGCTGTGACACAGTGAAGTGAACCTTATCTCATTGCGTAGCATCACATGAAGTACCAGCACTTCCAGCAGAAAACGTTTACTTGCTCTCACCCGTCCTGTGGGAAGTCGTTCAACTTCAAGAAACATCTAAAGGAACACGAGAAGCTACACAGTAGTGAGTCTCAAATCAGTTTGTATTTTTATATTCAATCAGGGTAAAAAAAAAGAAAACACAGTGGCTCTATCACTTAATGAAATTGTGATGTCAGGATAATGCGTTTTACTGAGAGCGCAAGGGATCACTGGTTGGTCTCTATGGTTCATCAGTACGGCAGCAAATTTGCTGTAACTCCCTAACAACGTTCTGAAACTCAACTCAACTGAAATCAAGAAGAATAAAATGATAGTGATCGTAATAAAAACCAGAAGGCCCTAAGAAAAAGAGAGCTGTAACGTAAAACGATTAGTGTGGTCTTGATGCTGTGTATAGTGGTCAGTAATTTGTCGTCTGGCGTTTGTCCTTGGGAGATCAGAGGGATTATATCTGTGAATACTGTGCCCGGGCGTTCCGAACCAGCAGCAATTTGATCATCCACCGCAGGATCCATACTGGAGAGAAGCCACTGCAGTAAGGACGCTATTGAATACATGGATCTATACACGTATACACATTCACAATAGTGTGAGAGTGTGTGTTAGATGGCAATAGGAATGACTCGCTGTCATGTTGCTTTTGGTAACACTGTTTGACAATGGTACAGTCTTTTCTGCCTGTCTGTTGTGGGGGGGGGGGGGGAGGGAATCATTCTAACTGTTTGTCGAGATGAGATCTGGTAATGTTGGTAGGATTTCCCAATGAGTGTTACAACTGTATTGCACATCAAAGAGTTACAACGTTTACAGCATCATCAGGTTACGTGCGGGCCTGAATGTTTGTTTGACCCCGTTCAGGTGCGAGGTGTGTGGCTTTACCTGCCGACAGAAGGCGTCTCTTAACTGGCACATGCGAAAGCACAACGCGGAGAGCAGCTACCAGTTTCCCTGCGAGATCTGCGGCCGTCGCTTCGAGAAAAGAGACAACGTGACTGCACATCGCAGCAAGAGTCACCCAGACCATCCCGGCTCTACGGAACTGAGTCCTTCCCCACTCACGACCCCTCCTGACCCTACCGTAGACCCCCCCCTAAAATAAATAGAGATTCCCTCAGCGCTTCCGTTTACATCAGCAGTTGTTGTTATTAAACACACGGTGGTGTATACTACCTGTGTTTACATTCTTTTAGACAACAAACAGCAGATCACGGGTAGTTGTATGAGCTCCTGTGTGTACGTTAAACAAAGCTACTTGTCCTAAGTACATCAAATGTTTTGGTAATGATTCCTAGGGGACTGTCGGGATGCATTGTAAGTTAAGGTCATAGTGATTTATTTAATGTTAGCTCTCAGTTACTGGAAATACATACACTTCAGTGTAAACACAGCAGCACATTTGGAATCTCTGGAATATTATGGCAGTAAAATGATTTGAGAAATAACTGAACAAACGTTTTGTATGCAGGGATGTTCTGTTTAGTGGGTTTTTTTTTTCTCCAGAGTCAATCATTAAAACAATAGTCAGCACAAATGTTGTCTCTATTACAATCGTATTGTGTTACAGACTGATGAGTTTAGTTTGAGTATATTTGCTTTGTGTTTAAAAATGATTTTCCTATACATGTGATATAAAATGTAGAGATCTTTAAAAAAAACTCAGATTAGCAGGTAATTTGACAACAATAGAGACCTGATACAGCCTCGTTTTGGGTTATGCCTTAA
This sequence comes from Chanos chanos, assembly GCF_902362185.1. Classification (NCBI taxonomy): domain Eukaryota; kingdom Metazoa; phylum Chordata; class Actinopteri; order Gonorynchiformes; family Chanidae; genus Chanos; species Chanos chanos. The sequence continues at coordinate 8,222,419 of NC_044503.1, read as the reverse complement.
GGTAACTTTAAGTTTTGAATTAAAGAGTTTGTAAGCCAAGTGTCCCTGATTATCAGGGGTCTCTATGATGTAAAATTATTTCATAAATCACATATGATTTGAAAAAGTATTAGTGTTTTAACACAACATAACCTATTTTCTATGGGTCAAAATTAATTTTTGGCCAAAAGTAATAAAGTAGTATAGATAGAACTCAATTAGCTTTACAGGACATTTGGATTTGCTCTGATATTGAAACTCGATTCACAAATTCGACAAAAGTCTTGTAGTAGACTGAAGAACATTCTACCTAATAATAATATCTGGAAACAGGTGGGCGTCAGTCTTTGTAACCAAATTCGTAGCTAATTGGTTTAAATGCCGACGTAAAACCCGAACTCTAAGCGGTTACCATGTCTACATAAGCGTTTGTCTTGAGACGAATGACTGACGGGAAATGTAAGCCAATTGGAGCGGTGGTAGGTGGGGATTTTGGGCGCTCTTGACAACAGTTCGTTGAAATAGCCACTATCGAATCACATTGAGTTCAGCGCTGTAGGACCCGCTATTCCGTTGATTGGAGAGGGAAAATGTACCATACCGTTTCTCTGGAAAATACCTTCAGGTAAAAATTATTTTATAACTTTTTCACATTCAACACAATGTTCTTATGTCGTAGCGTTAACCAGTTTACTTTTTCACAGAGCAGAATGGACCAGATGTTAGAATACACCAAAAAGCTAGTAACAGCTAATAGTGTTATCCGATAGCGATATGGGACCGATAGGGTTCACATCACTTGTATGTAAACGTATCGAAGAGCATCACTCATTGTTGGATCCGCATTTTGATGAATTATGGGCACGTTGTTAAAAAGGAGCCTGCACTCACTTTTGAATTATTGTGTATTTTCATCACAGAACAGGAAGATAAAATAATGCAAAACGTGGTGCCAGCTATTTGGAAACGCAGACATCACGTTGTCAGAGAGCAGAGTGTGCGCGAATGATAAGGAAGGTACATTTTAAGACGTGTCGATACAAACAAACAGCGAGTTAATTAAGACGGTTTGGACCCGTTGAATTGCTTTAACGAGTTGAGGCGGTCCCCTGAATGTTTTGGTGTGTTTGTCAGTTACGTGTGCACACCCTGTCAAAATTAGTACGTGTTTTTTACTGACAATATTTACTGATAAAAGCTCCAGCTGTCTCCTAAGTTACTTAACGCTTTTTTTCTGCTTGTGCTCACCACAGAATAGACTAACAACATTTACTAGCACGTATATACTTTTAAGAGCCCTCTATATAAATTGACATTGAATGTTAAAATACTGAGGCTTCCTTTGATGTGGTGTTTTAAAATGTCTTTTATCTTTTTAAAAGACATCTGGCAGATGTCGTACCATAACATTTGACTTTGTCTCTGTGGCCACATAATTTTGTATAGCTCCTCTATGCTATGAAAGTAAGAGAACGAGACTTGTGTTTCCTGGTTTGAATAGCTTAGCTCTCTGTTCTTTAGAACAGCTTTTAGTTGTTATCTTCAGAAACTGAACCACGCTTCTTTGAGTCATGATGTGTACAGTAAAGCCGTTCATCGTCAGTCTCATGGTAAAACCAAGAGTCAGGTGGGCATGGAAATCTGACCTACCTTTTATCTTTGTCTCAACACTATCAAAAAAGTAATCTGCACCTTTCTTATTTTTGGAAGTTGTCCGAGACACAAACATAACATTCCATGCTGTCTTCATCTTCAGAATCGCTCTTGCGGCTGGAAGCAATGAGCTGTGTCGTGCTGGGAAAATCTTCCATCAAATGAAGCGCAAGGAAAAGAAGCCTCAGGCACCAACCTGATGGCTTTGGGGGGGAAAAAGTACATATTCCTCTTAGGCCTGTGTGTGTTTTTGGTCTTCACATATAGCCTTTGTGTATTTTGATTGCAATTTTGAAGAGTGTGTCCCAGTATTTGATTCAGCTCCTGAGCACTCCCACTGTATTGTCCAGCAGAGGCACAGGTATAAGGGTTGGGGGGTGGTGATGGTGGGGGGGGTTGGCCACTCACCTCCAGTCGACCTGGGGGGGGGGGGGTGACTTCTCTCACCCTAAACAAAAGGTGGCTTAAAGAGCCTGTGCACTGTTGGTGCACTTTTAGCCTCAAGCACCACTCAAGGCCCCAGCGTGATATATGATCATGGATCCAGTATACAGCTGCTTGATCACGGTGCTGGTGACCTCATTGAGGTGAACAGAGGAGGCTTTGACCCCAGACTGAGGCTTGTTGAGCTCAGGCCAGACTGGCAGCTCCCATGCCCAAGGTTCAGTCATTATCAGGGCTCTGCAACTTTGCCTCTGTCATCCCAGGCATATGAAAGTCTGTTAGAACTTTGGGGAGGAGGGGGGGGGGGGTGCAGGCGTTAGCAGATAGACCTCATCCAAGCACACCCCCTACTGCCAAAAAAACCTGCCTTATGAGAGAGAAGGGAGAGGGAGAGGGAGAGGGAGAGCGAGGCGGGGCGGGGCGGGGCGGGGGGGGGGGGGGTGGCGAGTTCTACTTTGCATTTAAATTTGAATTGACTGTCTTCCTTGTCCTGTTGATAAAGCCTCACTAGAGGAGAACCTGCTGTGTTGGCTTCTCTTTAGCTGAAGAATGCAGTGTGCGGCACTGATGAGAGTGAAGGGGAGCTCTGCAAGCTTCTGTGCAGTAGCAACATACATTAATGTCAGCCATAGGAAATAGAATTGCTTAGACTTTCAATTGATTTCAGGTCCTACTTCCAGTTCTCTCTTTTTTTTTTTTCTTCTTTTCTTCTTTTTCTTCTTTTTTTTCCCCTTTTTTTCATCTTTATTGGATGCATTCGTCATATTTAAGTTTCCTTCCATCCTTCCCCTCCCGGCATTAGATATGGACAGTTTTGAATTAATGATTTATGGTGCTGCTGGAATGCTGTTTGCCAATTTGTCACCTTGCCAAGGAGGACCATGCCAAGGGGCAGAGCCTGAGGGTATCTGTCTGTCTCTCTCTCTCTCTCTCTCTGCGTCCACAGGGATAGCTGGAGGAGCAAAACTTGCCTAAAAAGCAGAATCCAGGGTACTGTGTCATATGGGGCTATATTTCCATAAGATTAATTTGGCTCTCGTTTCATGGCAAATTCACCACTGTTAAATTAATCTTAATCAATATTAAATTTAAGAGTAGCAAATTCGCTGTGTCGGTTCTGTGAGGTAACCCGAAAATGAAAGTAAAGCAGGCTATCGCGTCTGAAGCAACCTGCTTTGGGAGTTTCTGTTGCGTTGGCCAGGGCCTATGTTCAGACTTGGTTTGCTCTATCTAATCATGTTAGTAATCTGGGTCATTGAAGAAGCGCATGTTGCCCCAAAATGAGAAAAGAAAAGAAAAAAAAAACCTCTGGTGGAATAGATGAGTCAGAGAGACCAGGGATGTATATTTAAATGAAATATCGACCTATCTATGCAGTAATCATGATGTCTGTACGTTGTTTTGTTTTTTTTTCTCGAGCAGAATTGTGGACTACACAAACAGAGCCTGAATCTGTTGTGTTCTGGTGTTGGAGGCTGTGACCTTTTTACTTTAGGGGTTTATCCATTCTTCTGTCTCTATCCTGGCTTGTACAATTGGCCAAGTGCGTGTCGGACATTATGTCAGGCAAATTGTTATAGACCATTCTGGACTGTACTGTATGGTACAGTAACAAAAAAAAAGCATTCAGCTATTAACAATAGTGTGCAGAAAGCCCATTTTCATTCAGTTTGGCCCTCAGCAGACAGACAGACAGCACATTGTGCACACAGATTTGACTCAAATGTGGCTGTGGTCATTTTTGTCTGTGTCCATTGTGAGCGCTTAATCCTTGGGTTTACCTTAGGTTTGTGTCCACAGGATAACTCAGAGGCCGAATAGGCTATTGTCAAACCTTTGACGATTATGAGTTACTTCCTGCATTTTCAGATTAACCACAGAATTCGTACCGGTTTGACTAATCTAAGCTGCATAGTCACGATGATGACGTGATGACATAAAACCAAGTGTTGATGTTTTTCAGTCAAGGAAAGGTAGTCATAATGTTGTTGTTGTTGTTGTTCTCTGGGGGCTAATTTTGCTGACTGGCCCTCTGAGTGTAAGCTGGAGTCATTTAGACAGGTTAATAACCTCATGCCTCTGCTCCAGCGTTTTTCAAATGATGCAGTGACTCAGAAAAAGCATCTTCATGTCCTACCGGCTGACGGGACAGGTTTAAGAGAGAAGTATACTCAGCCCCTTTAGCCTGTTCAAATATAAAATGAAGAGGTAACGGACATAAACCATCTGGCCGTGTAAAATAATCCTGCTGATTGTCCCTAAGTAACAAACATAAACACACCTTGTCAGGTTTCAACCACAGGATGCTTCAAGCCTCACATTTTGCATACCAAATAGGCAAAAGGTCACATCAGCCCGTTTTTGACAGCACCGCAAACGTGTTTTTGAATGCAATGCAGATGTGCTTTCCCAGTAACCCTCCCTAGCAGTCGACGGTCCTTCCATTCGTCACAGTCATATTCTTATTTTCTGCGCCTCAGTTCGGCTTCGAGCCTTATCTTTTCTCCAATCTTTTTCCCTCTGCTACTGTCCCCTTTTCCTCTCTCGTCTCTCGGACTAGTTCAGCTCCGCCACTGACAGATGGGGCTCTTAAGGACTCGGCGCACTCTTCCACAGCCCGTTCTTGGCTTTGTCATCATTTCTTCACACACCCCCCCCCCCCCCCCCCCCTCCCACTCCCACCCCCACCCCCTTCCCTTCTCACACCTCCCCTTAAGACTGAACTCGCTGGGAGTGAGTGTGTGTTTCGGTGGATGATGAAAGAAAGAAGCGTTGTCACTCTGTCCTCTGGTTCAGCCGGGACAAACTCCGAGGGAGAAAGCGAAAAATCGGGAGACGAACCCCCGCGGACGGGCTGCCGCACGACGGCGAGAGGAACATCTGACGGCCGGTTCCCCTCCCAGCTGCTCAGATCCTGGGAAGAGAGATAGGGGCAAAGGAAAAACGCTGGGCCATCCCATTTAATTCATGCCAGAAAAAGAAAAATGAGGAACGGTTTACTGTGGAACGGGAGTCGTTGTTTGGGCTTTTTTTTTTTTTTTTTTTCCCCCATCTTCCTCCTCCCCTTCTTTCGCTAGTCTTAATTTTTCTTGGCGGCCATCTGTTTCTTGTCAGTCTTTATTTGTTTGTACCATCGCCATGGTGTCGGTGCTGCCGTTCTCAGGGTCTCTATCAGTCCGCCGCTGCTGTTGGTCTTTGATAGCGCTGCCTGAAACATCTCTCCTGTATCACTCATCACTTCAAAAACAGAGCGTAAGAGGTTCACACCTCAGGGGAACCACTACTGGACAGGGTGAACACCAAAACATGGTCTACAGCTTGATCTTAAGTTTTAGAATAAGGGTTATGTTTATTTAACAGCCCAAAGCCTGCAGTATCTTTTGATGTACCCTTAGATGTCCTGGAATTGCTGAAGTTAAACTTTAGCTGTTAGTTAAACTAAACCAAATACAAACCAACAGACTGTATTTCCATGTTCTGTAGACAGTAGGTTTTGGAAATAAGCTGGTTGTATGTAAGATGAAGGCATATTTTCTTCTCTTGTCGATTATTCTGTGAAGCTTCCTCATTCAGTTCGAGTTACAGAGATGTCTGTTCCTGATCACGAAGATCCAGATTTGATGTGGCTGTATTAATTATGAGATATATCTTGTCCACCCACGTAAGCTTACTCATATGAATATCCTCAGGGCTGTTGAATACTGAGGTTGCTGGTTGCCCTCTGACTGGTATTCTCTGTTGAAACAGCGTAAGACTCGGTGTGGATTCTCACTGAGTCACTGTGCACCAGATGGTTCTTCCAAGGCTCACTGTGCTGAGTCCAATCAGCCATGCAGGCCCTCCGCAGGGTAGGATGGAAAATCCTGTAAGTCCTTCAGAGCCGGTAGCATTACTTCTCAGAACTGGCGCGGAGACTTCCTCATATGATGCTGTCAAAAGTACCATGAAATCCTCCCCACCCACCTCCCCAGTGGTAGCATGTACATCCACAAGAATGTGATTTTTGAGGACTCAGAGATGAACGAAACTTGGAAAAAACGAAATGATGAAAAGGAAAACTCCCCAAAATCAACAAGCTAGTTTGGTCAGTAAACTCAGGCACTGCAGGGGAGAGAGAGAGAGAGAGAGATGAGTTCAAGCCAAACACTCATAATGGTGCTACGCTGGCCCACATACAGTGCAGGTATACAGAGTCACATAGGATCCCTCATGTGAAATCCAATTATGCTTCTAATTCACCTTCCAAATGGGCAAAAATATCAAAATCAACCCCTGCGTCTCATTTTTAGATCGTAACATCCTGCCAAAACAAGAGCTATTTCCAGGGGCCCTGGGATGTCAGCATGCCAAGTTAATTAAAGAGGTGTGAGAATGAAAGGGGAAAAGCGTGAGTGTTTCCCCGTTCGGGCCGAGGTCACGCTGGGCTCCGGCCGGCCGGCCCCGCCCGTGCCAGGAGAGGCAGGGCCTGACGGAGAAAAGCCCTTCGCTCAGCATAAAGCTCGCGACATAGCCTGCCAACGGTTCACTTTAGCACAATAGCAGGAATCACAGGACTCTGCCCTAGAGATGGCATTACCTGAAACGGGCCTCGTGTCTCCACCAGAGCCGGGGGGCCGTATCCTCCGACAGTATCTACAGAGCCGACGGTAAAAGCTAAGAGACGATTACGAGGAAGACGCGCGCTGGCGACGGATGAGAGCAAAAGCAACGTGGGCGGTTAAAGGAAGTACTCTTTAAGGTCATCGGGTGTCTACTCAGCTGTCGTTATGTTCCCTGCCTCCAGCTTTTTTAAAAGCTCCAAGTTGGCCGTCCTAATGATTCACTGTAGCGGAGAGGGGGGGGGGGGGCTTCTACAGAGAAGTGAGGGGGGGGGGGCGGGGGCGTTGTTAAATGAAAAGACCTCACTCCACTGTGAATCACTGTTCGCCAGTCAGTTCCTTTTACTCCTCGCACCTGTTGTTTCTTCTCCTTCAGCGGTTCTGACGCTTCAGCTGCAGAGGAGCGCTTTAGTTTCCATCGTATAAAAAGCGCTGTGCCGCTCCCATAGAGAATCACAACCTTCCCTATCCTCTTCTTCCTGTCCTTTGCTTTGTCAGAGCACGGAAACACAGGCTGGCTTTTTATCTACCCCCCCCCCCCCCCCCCCCCCCCCCCCAGGACATGTTTGATTTTTATTAAAGGTGCCTTTAGAGCGTCTTTCCACTGTACCTATGGGAGAGCATCCGCATTAATGACGCCTATGCCCCCGATCTCTTTCATCCTTGTTTTAACAGGATGATTGTGTTTACTCATAAGAGTGGTTTAAGGTGACCTTGTTTTTCCTCTGCATTGCCGACTGATGCGTACTTTACTTTAATTGTACAGAGAGAGAGCCTGCAGTAGGCAGTAACAGTACGCAGAAAATAATATGGATGACCAGTTATGCTGGATGGGGGAGGGAGTGGTGGGGGGGGGGGGGGGATGCTCTCCTAAAGCTTTGATTCTTTGCTGTGGGATATGTAATTAGCTCTAACTGGAGTTGCGTTATGACTCATTGAGTCACTCAGAGTCCCTCAGTGGATCTTAATGGCGTCTGTGTCCATACGTGCCACAGTCAGCGAATTTGAAAAACAAAACTTGTAAACTCTGAGGGCCTGGTATCTTTTCACTGTCACACCAATCAGTGTCTCACTGAGGATTTGACGTTAGTGACGCTGGTTGTTATCTAAGTCTGTTTTTTTTTGTTGTTGTTTTTTTGGGGGTTTTTTCACTCAGGTTAATGCTGTCTTATCGTTTCCTTTCAGATATCTCTAAAAACCCTCTGAGGGGAGATGGCACTCTTCAAGAATAATTTCTGGGTAAGTTGGTTCAGTTTCAGCAGTAATGTTTTGACTGTTCAGAACTTGGTGTGTTCTATGCAGCAATCAGAGACCCACCAATGTCACATTAGCTTTTTGAAACTTGAATCCTGACAGTAGTGTTCTGTTTCCCAGCCATTCCCTTTGACTCTTTAAACATTCTACACAGCCAGATGCGGAGGACGAATACCCAACTCTAATTCTATTCCAGTTTTATTGTTGTATTTGATTATATCTGCCTAGTACCTTTTTTGTGAACTCATTAAACTAATGAGAATTAATAGGCACAACTCCATACCAGCCAGTTAGCATAAGAGAGCAAAGAGCTAGACATAAAGAAATAAGGGAATCAAATACTCTCTCTCTCTTTGCTCTGAGCTTGTTGCGGTGCTGTTCTGGTCGTGTGTTAGTATTCTGTGTGATGTTGCCTGGCTTCTGGAGCCTAAATCCTCGATTCTAACTCTCGCACAATCTTGCGAATGGGCGACGAGGAGTGGAACAGGCCTGCCCATTGTCAGGTTCTCTCTGGGGACCGCTGTTCTCTGCTCCGCTCTGCACACCTGCCCGAGCTATTTCAGGTCTGCCCCAATTCTGTATCGCCTTGGCTGGCTCAAGGAGAGCACTGCAGGGGGAAACTGAGGGCTGGGGGGGGGGGGGGGGGGGGGGGGGGGGAGAAAAAAAAACCCCAATACGGTCCAGCTTGTCAGAAGTAGAGAGTGAAGCTGCTTGCTCCTCTGCAGTCCAGAATACTAAGTTAAACTCAGCTGGATTTATAACTGCCCATTGATTCAATATTTCTGTACGATGTTATACCACAAAGCGTGTCTGCTATGTTTGCTTTGTTTCGTTTTCTTTTAACTGTGTATCAGTATGAATCTGTGTCTGTGTGTGATGTGTCTGGGTGTCAAATATGAGGCCTGTATTGTCACCCCCACCCCCCCACCCAAAACACACCAACACACCCACACACCCACACACCCACACCCACACACACGGCCGTCCTGCCCCTGGTCCCTATTGTGTATGTAAGGGTTCAGTTGCTGAGCTCGCTTTTGTCTTTTATGAGAAGTTCAGTCAGCCAGTGTGCCTGCTGACCAGTGGAAGATCATGTGACCAGGTTGCCTTTTGTGTGGCAGGGCCTCTGCTGGTATGGAGACCTTCATTGTGCTAGCCAAAGCTGCTTCAGAGCACATTGCTTGCTCACAGATGCGTAGGTTTCATATGTTTTCTTTCTGTGTGCGTCTCATGTTTTCTCCGTCTGTGTTGAATTATTCAATACAAATATCTGCAGGTAGACTAGTGGGGTTTTTGTTTGTTTGTTTGTTTTTTGCGTATCCAGTCCTCATTCTTGTTTTTCCTCTCAAGCAATGAATCGTAAGAACACTCCTCATTTCACATTTGGTTGGCAGTGAAAAGTGATCCTTGCTCATTGTTGAGCATGAATATGATGACCAGTCTTTCCCAGAAAGCAGGCTCTAGTGAAGCTAAAGGCAGTGTAATGCACCCAGCACCCAGGGCGTATGAGGCATCACTGGCAGTCAGCATCCTGGACTCTGGAGCCAGATTCTTTTAGCAACAACCTTGAATCTTGGTTTGTGGGTGCATGTTGATGCCAGCCCTGTACATTTCATTAATGTAGTCTCCAGATGTTGATGTGTGTGTGTGTGTGTGTGTGTGTGTGTGAGAGAGGGAGAGAGAGAAATAGTACCTCTGTCCTCCTAGTTTCCTTCACATTATCCCACTGCCTCTGTGAGACTCTAGGAAAACAACTGTCTACAGTGAGAAGACACATTTGGGTAATTACTGTAAAGGCATAATTAATTACATCTCAGAGTGGGAATACATAAACGCTGTGATTAAGCACATTCTTAATTTAGTTCTCACTTTCTGCTCTTAGGACTACCTTCTTCATGGCTTTTTCCTTTTTCAAACAAAAGTCTAGACACAATGAACAGCTCTGCCTAAGATACAAAGAAGTGTTGTAACATCTTAATGAGTCCATTTGTTTGTTCTCTACTTCAGCTCTGAATGGTGGATAAGATTGTATGAGTGGAGATATTAATTAAGTTGTCTTATTAAGCCCAGGGGACACTGGGGTGCTTTGAAATTGTCATTGTGTGTGGTTTGGAAGCCTCTGTACGGATGGGTTTTTTTCACAACTCACCTCAGTCCTTTGACACGCACTTCAGTTTGGCTAATCACAACATTTGTAGGGGTGGGCATAGGGCTGGGCGATATGGCCTATGAATAATATTGTGATATTTTTAGGCTCTATCACGATGCACGATATATATCTCGATATTTTGAAATCTCCTCTAAAGCACTTCATAAATGCTCGATTTAACCCTTTAATGAAGATAATCACACCAGTATGGTGATTCAAGTAGTTCCTGCAATATATTGGGTGTGTTCACACGTAGCGTTTTTTTTCTGATGAAAAACCATGGCCAGAGCATTTTTTCAGGTAGAAAAAAATGCTGGCAGTGTTTGTTCCAAACAGCAGTCTTTTGTTCCAAACAGCGTCTTTTGTTGCCATAACAACAGCTACTAGCTAACAGGCTAGTTTTGCTAAAGACAAGCAGTACACACAAACTTATCAGAAACTCCTAGGATCCGTCCAGTGGCCTCTTTATGATGAATGTCATGATGCAGTTTAACTGTCATGTCGTACAGTTCACTGTGCTCAGAAACTAGCACAGTTAACTTCTCCACTGCTACCTTCTCCATTTTTGGTGGTTGTTATGGGAAACAACAAGTCTCACTACTCCGCTTGTGATTGGTCAACTGTCAAACAAGTGTTTGACGTAGGGCGTTTTTTTCTGAGAAGTCGTCTGTGCCGTAGGATTATCATATAAAACAGACGCTGACAGCTTCAAAAAAAGATGGTACATTCAAACACAGCCTATGTCTGCATTAAAACATTCTTATTTATATACATCAGTGGTTTCTATTGGAACAATTTTAAACTCGCATGCAAAAAATAGGGGGAATCACAACCAAGTTCAATTTAACAGTAAAACAGTATGTATTCAACATCTTCCTTGCGATACCCGAACCACTGCCAGACGCTGGATCCAGCGCTGCTTCTGTTTGGAACCAATTCATCTGCCTCCACGCACGTCTCACCCATATGCGTCACGCACAATCCCATATACGTCACACACAGTTTGGAGGAGATTTCAAAATATTGAGATATATATACCGTGTATCGCAATATGACCTAAAAAAATCGCAATATTATTTATAGGCCATATCACCCAGCCCTATTCCTGTGTGCTCTTATCCAAATTAAGAAATTTGTTCTTTTTCTCTCTGTTTAATGAATCCTTAGTTTGATGCCCCCCCCCCCCCCCCCCCCCCCCCAGTCTTTTTCTCTCATTTGGCAGAACTAAAGAACTGGAATTTTGGTGAGAGACAGACAGGCAGACAGACGGAGAGTCGGTCTGAAAGAGCGAGACTTGTCCCTGTCATTGCAGAACTGTGTTACAGTCAAAATGACATGAATGGGTTTTAGATAATGAGTCAGTGCCCTTGTAGATAAAGAGCTGTTTGAGGTTATAGAGCAGAAACTCTAATGCTTGGCACGGTGAATGAGAGGGAGGCTAAAAGAGAAAGAGAGAGAGAGAGAGAACACGCAGGAGTTAATGTGAAGAGAACTATGCTGTAGGACCTGACTTCATTTTGTGAACCTCAAGTTCAGTCTCATTTTCCTATATCTACCAATACTGGCGCATGGCTCTACAACACAACTAGTAGAACTGGACCACGGTGTGTGTGTGTGTGTGTACGTGCGTGCGTGCGTGCGTGCGTGCGTGCGTGCGTGCGTTGTGTGTGTGAACACACTCACAACTATCAGAGAAGGCCCTTGTACACTAAACAAGATCAGTTATAAACCTGATGAAGGTTTTGTGTTGTATGGGCTAATGTCATAAACGTAAAGGTCTCAGTGACTACGGTGAAGATGATTTTATCAGTGTTGCTCGTTTGATAATGTCATACTTCAGCAGCCAGCTCTGAGACTCATCTTCAAACCCTCCGGTCCGAAACCAACTCAGACACGTCTCCTCAGGCAGACTCACTGTTTATAGACGGTCCTTGAAGTGGAACCCTCACCCTGAAGATTTGCTGTTTGCTGTTTTACATTTCATTACCATTGTACCCCTTTTCTTGTCCCTTCTGAGAGAAATTAAATTGGTTTCTTTACATTCACGGTGATGTTTTTGGGGCTGAGAGGGACACTTCTTAGGCAGAGGGATTAAAGCTATGGAAGTGGAGAAAGTAGGCTTAACCGCATTAAGAGGGGGAGATCGTTGCCCCCTCCCCCTCACCCCCTCCCCCTCTTGTATCTTTCCCTCAGAGAGACAAACAACACTTTTCTCTGGGTTATGCGTGTGTGTGTGTGTGTGTGTGCGTGTGTGTGTGTGTGTGTGTGTGTGTGTACTGGAGGTTTCACATGACTGCGCGTCTGCCTGCCTCTAGCATCACGGCGCTGGAATGTTCTGAGACACTGTATCCAGTGAGCCAGGCGCTGTGTTGGTCAGCATTCTCTCCCGCTGTGCCACCAATCACCCAATTAACAACAGACGCTCTGTAGCAATCGGATTTTGGCCACAGCTTATTTATCAAACAGCTCAAGAGCCAAATTCGTCCTTTCCGAAAGTGCAGTTTAAATGCTTCCAGGCACTCCATTTAACTGCTTTCAGAGAAAGAGAGAGAGACAGAAAGAGAGAGAGAAAGAGAGAGAAAGAGAGAGGGAAAGGAAGCGTATAGGGAATACTGATAATTAAAATCAAGTGAGAGTCGTTAACAGGCACACAGCCCGGCATTGTGAAGAGCACTGTGTAAAAGTGGTACGGTTTGGACAAGCTCCTTCCTCCTCAGACCCACACATGGATAGGAGCTTAGGTGGTCAGCACAGTGTCTGCTCCTGCTGTGAGGTCATGATACCCTCATGAGAAACTTTTGAGGAGGCGTCATCTTGTTTGAACAGAGAGACGACACCCCCGCCCCACCTCCGTGTCTCTCCGGGCATATTGTTATTTTAATTAAGGAGGAAAATAGCCGTCTTTATTGATCAGGTTGGAGATGGAAAGAGTAACGGATCAGAGTAACGTGGAAATGAAACTGTGACATTTGTCTTTCATGTATACTTCTCTTCTCTCTTAATCACTCACTTACTCATTCACACACACACACACACTCACACACACGCACGCACGCACACGCACAGTCTCTCTGTTTTGCACACACGTCTGTCACATCGTTTCACAGACTGTCCTTATCACCAACATGTTTGTCTGTTACCATAGGGACACACTGGCATGAAGCTCCCTCTCTGGTGCTATCCTGACCAAGCCCTGAGTGCTGAGAGTGACGAGAGGCTTTTCTGTGTCATCCACTCTTTTCCACTTTACAAACACTATAACGCGGTGCGCCACAGCCAGGCCGGACAAGTCGAGTCTTGAGCGTCTTCAGTGTGTATGTGTCTCTTGGCGCTTCTAAAACAGGCAGTTGAAGGCCGATGGAAATGATGCGATTGTGGTCTGGCCACAGCTTCAACAGCGAGAGGCCGATAAGACCGCAGCTCATACCCTGTGTGGGTGTGTGTGCGTGTGTGTGTGTGTTCCTGTTCATTGCAGCATCCAAAGGTTTGCCAATCTAGTCTGGGGGAACTGTATACTTGCTTTGTTTGAAGACTAGGCAGAGCAGAGAAAGACATCTCACTTTTCACAGGCTCAGGTTTCAGCGTGGACACACCAGGAAAGAAACACAAAGAACAAAGACTAGAAACAACTGTTACACCTCGATGGGGAAATTGCTGCTCATTTCAGACTCTGCATTTTGCTTCTGTGTTTCGTAACTTGTTTTGCATGTTATCTGTTAATTGCACATTGTATCAGACAGATTTGATTTAGCGCCGTAACCCAAAAATAGGCTAAGCTTGCGAGAGGCCAATGCGTCGCGGGAATTTGGCCAAATTTGGAAGCTGTCCTCACAATCTCTCTGACTCCTTAACCTTATTTTTGAAAAGGTTAAGCGCAAGTTAAACGATGTAATATATTTTTTCTCTCTGTCGAACGCCGTCTAATTGGAGGGGATGAAGTAAAAATACAATACAACAACGCCAGAAACATGTCAGTTATTAACTCAAAGACGTGTGTGAATTTTTTTTTTTTTTTTTTTTTGAGGGGTCCAAGCCTTGCCTGTGTCCTTAGATCTTTGGCATTCCCACCATTCCGCCCTTACCTGGGAAAAGTGTGTGTGTGTGTGTGTGTGTGTGTGTGTGTGCTGTTTAGACAGGGTATTTATAACCCTTAAGACCAGCTGTTGCTTTTGTCCCGTCATGCAGTCTCCGGCGGCCTTTCTTCGTCGACATTCAAAGGTCTGCCTCAAGAAAAAAAAAAAAAAAAAAAGGGGGCTATTTTTAAGCTAGACATACATACAGGATACGCGCAAAACTTTGCGAGGGTTATCGTCAGAAGAATCTTTTTAGGAGTCTGGACTTTTGAAGGAAGTCTGAATCACAAACATTGTGTTTCCTACTCGAGGGTGACATTTAAACTCGGTACATGCAGTTCTTTTCAGTGTTTTTTTTTTTTTTTTTTTCTTCTTCGTCTTCTTCTTCTTCTTCTTCTTCTTCTTCTTTTCTCCTTTTGCTCTTTTTCTCAGCATCTGTGTATCTGTCCTCTAAACTCTAAAGACAGCTGAAGACTATAGACTGACAAAAAAGACATGCAGGAAGACTAGCAAGACACCATCAGGAAGGAAGTGGTGCTTAGAGTTTCTTTTTTTTTTTTTTTTTTTTTATCAAGGTTACCCAGCCAGCTTATGAAACCGGTGGAAAACCTATTAGGCTGGGCCGTCAGCTTGTCTTTGTTTCCCAATTGGTGCTTTTTATTTCTTCTTTTTCTTTTTTTTTACACTTCGATCACCCTCTCTTCCTGTGCATTTTAAGCTCAGTCAAGCCGGACCCCCCCCCCCTTCCCGTGAAACGGCGAAGCAAGTCTCGTAAAGCGAGAGGGGTTCGATCATCACAAAGTCACATCCACACAGGAGATATGCAGGCGGCCCGTGGACGCCTTTCCCTCTCAGAGCACGATTTGCATAAAAATTCAGTTTACTTATGCGTACATTATATCATGGCAGGTTTTGACCTGGTCTCTTTGTGCTTTATCAACCCTGTGTAACAAGCATAAAACTCTAAAGAGAATGTGTGTGTCGATTTGTCTTTTGTGTCTTGCAGGGGGAGAAGAATGCCGGCTTTGACGTGCTTTACCACAACATGAAGCACGGACAGATTGCCACGAAGGAGCTGGCGGAGTTTGTGCGTGAGAGGTAGGGTGTTGTTTTGGCTCAGCGGTGTGGAATAGGAGGTGTCGGAGGACCGGGGGAGGCGCGCGAGGCCCAACTGGCAGCTCTCGCCGTACCTGTTACCGTCAGAAACGAGACGAACAGACGCCAAAGAACGTTTCAAAAGTCATGCGTCTTGCGTTTTGTTTGCCGGCATGTTTTTCGGATCGAAGAGATGAGAAAAAACATCGATCGAAATTGCGGATGGATGAAAGGCTACGTCCTCATCCCGTGGCTGTTTGATGTTGACGGTGTTGCGCTGTGATTGGCTGTGTCATAGCAACCGGTCCAAGCTGTCATCCGCAGAGTCTGCTTCTCCCTCTCACCTCTGCTCTCCTCTCCTCACTCAAGTGCTGCATTTGAACCTATACCAACACACAGGAGTGTTAACACACACTGACAAGTACATCAGACAATGAGCTCACTGTCTGTATACACACACACACACACATACACACGCACACACATCAGGACAGCTCGAAACACTTTTTTTTTTTTTTTTTTTGTTTATTTGATGAAAGTGAAAGGAGATATGGACAAAGGTGAGAGAGCTCACATTGGGTTTTGGTTATTCCACTTCTGTTGGGTTCTTCTTTTTTTTTTTCGGCTTTTTGTGGTAACTCATTGGAGGGTGAGACGTCAGCTAATACGTATCTGCAGCAAGTTACAACTTACAAAGCAGTTCCCATTCAGCAAGGAGAAAGCAGCGCAAACGCTCCTCGCGGAAAACCCCAAAAAGCCAAAAACCGACGGTACAGTAGCAATACGTCATGTCAGAGTGCTCTCAAACTTGATTTGGCAGTAAATCCATCCATAGAACTTTTTGGACAGAAAAAAAATATTAAATTGTGGAAAGAACATACATCACTTCTGTCAAATTTTGATCCAGCGAGTTACAGAAATCAACTCTGAGGTCATGAGATACTTTATATGATCCCATCAGACAGTAAGAACGGTTGATTTTTTTTTTTTTTTTTTTTTTATATCATCATCAGACGTTGAGCCCGGCTGGGGTTTTTTTTTTCGTGGAAGTCTGAAGTGGATTTTTTTTTTTTTTTAAGTTCCTCATTGTACTTTCCCTAAAGGGAAACGCAATAACATTTCCGACGGAGAAATGAAATAAGCCTTCAGAACAGATGAGACTCGCACCGCAACACAGCCCACTGAAATAATATTAAGTCAGCGCATCCTTATTCCCAAGGGCAGGCCGAGAGAGCCTTGAGAATCTAACTGGGCATATCAGAAAGGTCAATCTGGGAGCGCCTGATAAGAAATGTTTGGTAGTCGCCTCCATGGAACCGGGCCACCAGGCTAGAGAATGGTTTTTCTTTCCCTTTTCTCTCTCACTTTCTGTTCTTTTTTTTTTTTTCTTTCTTTTTTTTTTCCTCCACCCCGGAAGCAGAGGAGAACTGCCAAAACATCCTTTAACCCGGTCTCATTCATTTTTTTTTTTTTTTTTTTAACTACATAATCTTAGCTCAGCACTCGCTTCCCAAATACATAGATTTTATATTTGGGGTTTTTTTTTTGTTTGTTTTTTTTCTTCCCCTCTTTACTGTAAACGAGCAGATGGTTATTAAAAATGTATCATGCCACCTCACGCCGACATTGGATTATCCATTCCTGAAATGTGGTTGACTTTCATATTTGCGTAGGGTCATAAACAAACAGCTTTTTTTTTCCTTTTTTTTAAAAATATAATTTATATTTGAAGTTATTTATACGTTAGCCTTCGTGTTTACACTTTATCGTATTTAGAATGTTCTGTTTGACGACGCGCCGCAAAACACGTACAAAATTAGGTTCAGGTTTATAAATTCAGAACTGAACTTCTGTGTTGTACCATGTCTTTTATGTGGTTTCTGAACTCAGTGTAATCGTTTGTTTTTGCACAGAGCCGCCATTGAGGAAACCTACTCAAAGTCGATGAGCAAACTGGCCAAGATGGCAAGCAATGGCAGCCCACTTGGGTGAGTTTCATTATTCTACATTACTGGCATAAGTTAAAGAACATTTGTCCAGCTATGGTGATGAGAGCCCTATATTGCAGAAGAACGTTCTGGCAGTCTTCACAGGAACATTGTTTTTAGGCTGTTATCGAAAGAGTGTTGGGTTATTTTAATAAGAGTGGTAAGAATGGCTTTATGAAATAACACAGCACTTAAAGAAATGGCATGGACGCTGCTGAGACAGGAAGCACTGCGTGTGTGTGTATGTGTGTGTATGTGCGTGTGTGAGAGAGAGATTAGAGGGCAATTTCTAGCTGTGGTTGATTCTTGCCTCTCAGCCTTTTCGTACACACTGCCTTCCACACTTCCTGCGTGTTTGTACAGCCGTGACCCGGGGAGATGCAGTCTACCGCTTCTCACTGCAAGAAACCTGTAAATCTTCACATCTCTTTCCTGGACGAAACTAGTGAACTTTATCCCCCTGCGTGCACAGCAGAGGTTAAACTGTCCTCTTTTGTAGCTGATGGTAAAACCTCGGCGGTGCCTCTCTCCTCAGCACGTTTTCGCCCATGTGGGACGTGTTCCGCGTGTCGTCAGACAAGCTGGCGCTCTGCCATCTGGAGCTGATGAGAAAAATGAATGACCTCATCCGCGATATCAACAAGTACGGCGACGAGCAGGTCAAAGTGCACCGGAAGGTAACGAAGCGTCTTCCAAGCCATTCCACGGCGACCCGTTTTAGTCACCCCCCCCCCAAACCCCCCCATCTGTTCACACTTATGAGTCCATATGGTCTGTTTTTCTTTCTCTTTTTAGGGTTTATTGGTCCTAGATTCCTTTCTCCCACCTGTTTCTTTTGAATTTTCCTTTTTTTGTGTCGCCTCACAATGAGTCGTATGTCTCCTTTTATCATCTGAGACCTTCTGTGTTTGTATTATGATGTAGATGAAATTCCCCTCTGTTGTTCTTCCCGTTGGTAATTACCCTGTGTGTGTGTGTCTGTGTGTGTCTGTCTGTGTGTGTGTGCACGTTTGTATTTGTGTGTTTATATGTGTGTGTGTGTGTGTGTGTGTGTGTGTGTGTGTGTGTGTGTGTTGATCCAGACGAAGGAGGAGGTTGTTGGCACAGTGGAGGTGGTACAGGCTTTGCAGGTGCAGAGTGGCCATTTGCAGAAGTCCAGAGAGGGGTACCATGCCAAATGTGTGGAGCTCGAGCGATTACGCAAGGAAGGAGGACCTCAGAAAGAGCTAGAGAAGGTGTGTGTGTGTGTGTGTTTGTGTGTGTGTTTAAAATGATATTATACACATAATTGGTTTGAAAACGACTGCTTAAGAACTATGAATTATTTCAGGCTCTCAACTCTCTTTCTTCTCTGTTCTGACTTTCTTTCCTCCCTCACGTTTTAGGCAGAACTGAAGACAAAAAAGGCGGCAGAATCGTTCGCAACCTCTATAGAAAAGTATAACCGTGTGGGGGCAGACTTTGAGCAGAAGATGAGTGAGTCTGCTCAGGTGAGTCTGTCTTCATAGACTCTGACCCAAACCACCGCCCACAGAAATTCAACTGATTGTTTGTTTCCTTTTTTTTTTTTTTTTTTTTTCTCTTTAGCCCAAACTCATTTTGCTGGTCAAATTTCACAAGTTGCCTCAGTGGACACCTGAAGTAGATGCTAGACAGTGTTATTTGCTTTTGGGACTTGCCTGTTTGAATCCCAGATATACAACAGAATAAAATCTTCCACTCATCTAAACCATCTTTTACCTACGCAATGTTGCCATGGCTACAGACTGCTTTCCTTGAAAACGCTAAGAACCAAGGAGCTCCTGCTATATTCATATGACAAAATAATTACAACCTTTGCATGAACTTTCCGTTCAGTGATGCCACAGGAGGACATGGCTAGGGTAATAAATGGAATACTGGTTTCTTCTTTAGCCTCGCAAGTGAAGGAAATGGAGTTCTGGAGAATTCCAGAAAAGCATAACAAATTCCCCCAGTGAAAATAACGTTGAACGCTGATTCCCTCGGTCATTACAGCTGACGCCGCGATTTTTTTTTCAGTACATCCCCCAGTTTGTGAAAAACTCCGTTTCTCGAAGACGGCAGAATGGAATGCGGATTTTCGTTTTGGCTCTAGCTGTCGTAAGCTCGTGTCTGCGCGGCCGTGCATGAGCACTCATCTCACTGGCTTTTATCTCATGCCTTTCATGCTTGCAGAAGTTCCAGGACATCGAAGAGGCCCACTTACGACAGATGAAACAACTGATAAAAGCGTACTTTCACTCTATAGAAGACACGCACGTTCAAGTAGGCCAGGTACAGCTCCTCATAAGAAACATATATTACCACTGCCGGTGTATGTCTTCTGGGGGGGGGGGTTTGTTTTGTTTTGTTTGTTTTTTGTGTACCCTGGCAGTCAAGTCAAGTTTGTCTGCTGTTTGCTTCTAGGTCAAGTGGCTAAAAGGATGGGGGGAAAAAAAAAAACCCCTCTGTTTTTCTTTGCAGGTGCATGAGGAATTTAAACAGAACGTGGAGAACATTGGCATTGACAACCTCATACAGAAGTTTACCGAACAGAAGGGAACGGGAAAGGACAGGCCAGGTACATCAAAGTGGAGATTGTGTGAGAGAGACGATTTGCATGGCTAAGTGGGGCATTTGAATGGGGAAAGGGTTGTGTGTTTGACCTGCTAATGGAAGGTTTTTGTGCTGATGCGGTGTGCAGTGCCCGTCGGCTTTGAGGAATACATATCCACACTGGCGCCGGAAAACAGCAAGAAAAGTCGAGGCAAAGCATTCCGTATTCCTGGCCTAGGCAAGAGAGACAAGGAGCCGGACTCCACGTGAGTCAAGAACCTTCCGGAACACCGGAGGAGTTAATTAGATTGTTGTACAAATAAGGAGTAAACATGAGAACCAGAAACACACCTTCACACAAAATCGCAACAGTTTGGTCAGTTTCGTATACTTAGAGTTACAGGCGTTCATATCAGATTAACAAACATCTTTGTTTTGTTTTGTTTTGTTTTGTTTAGGGATTCTGCTGTCACAGATGCGCCGGTAAGTCCATAATTCAACTTCAAACACCCACTCCAAAGCTACACACACACACACACACAGACTTTCACTCACTCACTTTCTTAGTCCCACACAGACAGATGGCAGTATTGGAGTCTTAAAGCGTTATTAATAAAGCGCTGACTTGGACAAGACTCTGTGGCTATGTGGATAATCCTTGCTGGTATTCTGATATGAGCTCTACGTTCACAGTGTCCTAACATGGCACAGTACGAAAAGCACATCTCAACGGCCATCTGCCAGTTCACTGTCACACACAGATTGTGACATGCCGTGTGTGTGTGTGTGTGTGTGTGACGTATCACGGGGCCTCTGGTTTCTCCCGGCTATATTTATTCCGTCCCTCGTCCGGGGATGGGGGGCTTTGGAGGTTGAGTGTTGATCACTCGGATGCCTGGGCCCTTTTTTTTTTTTAACAGACATGTGTCACAGAAGGGCTGTTTGCTTATAGCAAACAAACTGCTGTTATGCAAACCTCCCAGTGCTTCAGTTACCCCAACACAACCAAGTGCCAACACATTACTGCTGGCTCATTCGCCTTTGCGTGTACCTTACAACTAAAATGACCTTGTTTACAAATAGCCCTCAGTGCCAACTAACTATGAAACAGTCAACATTTATACATTTTGAACCACTGTGGATGATTCTCCTGTATTTTGTCTGTGTGTGTGTGTGTCTTTCTAGAACTCTCCACTGGAGGTCGACGACGAGGGCTTTGTGATCCGAGCTGATGTTAATCAAAATGATATCCTTCGCCGTGGCACCCTAGTATCACACCTTCATACGTGGGTGACAGATCTTTTTGTGTCGTATGACGCAATACTGTTCCCTTCGTTTAGAGAATACCGGAAAGATAGCTGATGTTATTTCTGGGAGTACTTCAAAGAAATGAGTTTAGCCTGAGCTCTGTTCATGAAATTTAGTTTGAAAAACCTCAGTTGCTTGAGGTCTCACTTTGACATCGTAACTGTTTCAGCTTGTTTGACTTTTAGGCCGTGCTTCAGCTAAAACCGATCACCCCGGTGACCGCAAAGTCAGGGAATCAAGTTTTTTGGGGGTTTTTTGTTTTGTTTTGTTTGTTTTTTTTTTGTCTTCCACCATTTCCTGTCTTTGTTTTTCGAGTTTTCAGATTCCTCCAATCATTTTCACGTGATTTTTGTAATGTACTGCCAACGAATCTAGTTCTCTGCCAGAACACACACACTCACAGGAGCTCTCGTATAGTGTAGATAGAGGGGTGTTAACGACAGGAAAGAGAGAAATGATAAGGCTAGCCGGGGAGGGATGTGATCACACAGATATCCGTGTATCTGTGTTTGTTTTAGAGAACTCACAGTGAAAAGGAAGACTGAAAACACAGATGGTTGTGAGCGCACGACCAATTCGTCAAGTTATACCTTCCAACGCGGGTCCAGTGTGAAGTGAGTTTTACTCACTGATGAATTTGCTCGACTGTAAAAACAAAGCAATGAAAATTGATGTTTCTGAAGGCATTTTTTTGGGGGGGGGGGCACCATATACAAACTATGGTTTTCTCAGAAATGCTTTCAGTGACAGAGTAAGTTTGTTTGGCCTAAGACTCCCGCCACCAAATCGAGCTGATCCTTGACTTAGCTTTGACCTCACGCTGCGCGGAAGAGAAGGAAAACAACTTCTACTCCAGCGACTCGGACTTCGACGACGAGGAGCCGAAGAAGTTCCACATCCAGATCCGACCGGTGGCCAGCAGCAGCCGCAGCAGCTCCGCCGCCAATGAACTGGAGCTCAAAGCCACGGTGGGGGCCCTGACCCTGCCCCCCAACAGAGGGGTGAGAGATCAGAACATTTTCTTCTTCTTTTTGTTTTTTGTTTTTTTTTTTTGTTTTTTTTAAATTTTCGGTTCTCCTTTCATCATTTAAATGTAATTACTTGCAAACTGAAAGTGGTAAGAGGAGATAACAGGTGAGGGAGCGAACTGTTCCCTTGAGACGATATCAGCTTTTACTTGGCTGATTTTGGGTTTTTTTTTTTGTTTTTTTTTAAGGGTTATTTTTGTGTGTTTGTTTTTACTTAAATGACTTGATAAAAGAACGCTTTATGTTTAGATGTTAGAGTCTGAAATATGTATTTCTCTCACCTCCTCATCACTACAGGTATCGGTAAAGAGGCATCTATCACGTAAGTTCTTTGTGTTTGTGTTTATGGGTGTGGATGTGGATGTGGGTGTGGCTATGTGTGGTTATGTGTGGTTGGGTGATAGTCCCTGTCCACACTGACAGTCACAGACTGAGGCGTTAGTTGGGGTTTCTGTGTGTGTGTGTGTGCGCGTGTGTGTGTGTGTGTGTGTGTGCGCGCAAGTGTATGGGTGGGTGACAGGGACTGAGGGGTTAGTTGGGGTTTCTGTGTGTGTGTGTGTGTGTGTGTGTGTGTGTGTGTGTGTGTGTGTGTGTGTGCGCGCGCGCGCGCGTGTGTATGTGTGGGTGACTGTGATTGTCAGTGTGGACAGGGACTTAGGTGTTAGTTGGGGTTTCTGTGTGTGTGTGTGTGTGTGTGTGCGTGTTTGCGTGCGCATGCGCCTGTCAACTCTCTGGTCTGTGTTTCACAGGGAACTCCAGCACGGCTGGTCGTTCAGAAGGAGAAGGAGAGGGCGCCACCCAGAGAGGTGAATGAACATTATCCATGTCCCACAGAGAGCAGACTGCAGGGAGACAACAGACAGCAAAATAAAACGAAACCCAAATGAACATTCTTGTCCAAGATTATTTATGACACAAAACGTGTGTCTATGATTGACACACGAAGTAAAACCGGAGTTCTATAATCGCGAACGTTCCATCGTTAGCATACTGGTCCAACTGGTCCAAAGCCTAACAAACAGTAACATCCAAATGACACTACTTTTCAGAGAAGCTTATTAAAGTAATTATCTCTGCCAGTAAACACAAAATGACACATACTCCACATTGCTCATCCATCTAACTGAAAAGGTTTTTTTTTTTTTTTTGGAGGTATAGTTGGACGTCAGATTGCTGTAATTACCGCTGTGCTGACCTCTATTCTGGGGAGTTTGGCAGAGGAGGGGTGGGTGCACAGCCCTAATAAAAGTGGAGGAAATGAGTATCGGGGATTTAGCGTGGAGCGCTTGATTAAAACAGTTGCGTAAGTGTCGTTGCGGTTAATGGCAGTCCTTTGTCACGCGGTAGAGGATAGTTCAGTCACCAGTCACCAGTTGCGAGATGGAGAGGCAGTGTTCAGGCATGTGTGTGGGCAGCCCCCGACTCTCTCTCTCTGTGTGTGTGTGTGTGTGTGTGTGTGTGTGTATGTGTGTGTGTGTGGGAAGGAGTAAGAGAGATGATTGACAGACTGACTGAAATGAGGTTTTCTGTTTTGTGCCACAGAGGGAGAACAGGAGGGACTGCGCAGGTCCACCTCCAGCCCCGACCAGAGCAGGTAAAGAGACCTGATTTATTTAACTCTAACCTGATTCAGGTAAACAGACGTGATTCAGTAACACTAATCTGATTCAGGTAAACAGATGTGAAAAAGAGAGATTCAGTGACACTAATCTGATTCAGGTAAAGAGACCTGATTTATTTAACTCTAACCTGATTCAGGTAAACAGACGTGATTCAGTGACACTAATCTGATTCAGGTAAAGAGACCTGATTTATTTAACCCTAATCTGATTCAGGTAAAGAGACCTGATTTATTTAACTCTAACCTGATTCAGGTAAACAGACGTGATTCAGTAAGACTAATCTGATTCAGGTAAACAGATGTGAAAAAGAGAGATTCAGTGACACTAATCTGATTCAGGTAAAGAGACCTGATTTATTTAACTCTAACCTGATTCAGGTAAACAGACGTGATTCAGTAAGACTAATCTGATTCAGGTAAACAGATGTGAAAAAGAGAGATTCAGTGACACTAATCTGATTCAGGTAAAGAGACGTGATTCAGTAACACTAATCTGATTCAGGTTAACAGATGTGAAAAAGAGAGATTCAGTAAGACTAATCTGATTCAGGCAAACAGATGTGAAAAAGAGAGATTCAGTAAGACTAATCTGATTCAGGTAAACAGATGTGAAAAAGAGAGATTCAGTAAGACTAATCTAGTTCAGAGGGACGTGAAAAAAAAGGAGGTTCGGTCACACTAATTCAGCTGGCCCTCTGATCTGTGAAAGAAATATTTATAAGGCCGTGGCCCTCAGGATGATGAATATTATAATGAAGCTGAGTAAGACTATGTGACAAATGCATCATCTCTCTCGCTCTCTCTCTCTCTCTCTATTTGTCTCTTTCTCTCTCTGTCCCTCTGCATCACTCTGTCTTTCTGTGTGTGTGTGTGTGTGTCCCTCTCGTTCCCTCCCTCTCTGTCTCTTTCTGTCTGTGTTCTCTCTCTCTGTCTCTCTTTCTCTCTCTGTCTCTAGGTTAAGCTCCACTGTGTCTAGCTCGGAGCCTCTGTTTGGACCGCCTTTGGAGTCAGCCTTCAAATCAAAGAGCTTTGCGGGCAGAGAGCAGCTGCAGACCGGCTTTGGAGCCTCTGAATGTAAATTTCCCATTTTGAGCGACTCAAATCTCGTCGGGATGATGTATGAGGACAGATAAGACAAATTCTAGATCCTCCCCTGAGTGAGCGTGGACTTATAGCAGCCAGGATAGACGAAGCAGAAACCCTGCTCAGTGTGACATTGGCTACGTCTGCATACAGATATTTTGCTTGGTCAACAGAAATATTTATTGTATGCTTCCTAGTGGAAATCTTTAGAGGTGTGATGTTTTTTTTTTGAAGATTTATCGACTCCCGTGTCTTCCCGTGATAGGCTCCTATGGTTGAGGAATTACTAAAACTAAAACTCAGAATTTAAATGTCTTAAATGTATTGTTATTTTTTATTATTTTTATTATTGTCGTTATTATTCCCTTAGACGCCGCCTTCTCGTCTGATTCTTCTTCTCCTGAGAATGTGGAGGACTCTGGGCTGGACTCTCCTTCCCATCAGCCACTGGGAGCATCTCCAGAGCCGACAGGTTGGGCGGCGTGGCCTACATCATCTCAACCCAAGGAGCAGGTCGGTCTGGGGCGGCCCGTCGACCCTTTCCTCACCGCCTTCCGGGACCCTTCCCCGGGACGCCCCCCTCACGGTCAAGACGACCCCGCCAACGCGTGGGGCTCGGCCCAGCGTACCCCCCGAGCTCTGCCCGACATGGAGCCCGGTCCCTTCGCCTTCCCTTCCTTCTCCCACAGCCTGGCACCACCAGAGCTGGACAACTCCATGTGGAACTGCAAGCACATCCCATCCGAGGACCCCTTCCTGGCTGCCTTTGAGAGGACTCTCCCCCAGGACACGTTACCGCCGCCGCCGGACGCCTGGGCTCCCCCGCCCCCTCGGCCGTCCCGGGAGGGCAGGGGGATGGAGGGCCGCGCGGACCCTTTTTCCGTCGGTAAAAACGACAGTAAAACCCTCCCTCCCCCCTCTTCCTCCCGCAAGGACAGGGACAGGAAGAGAGACCGCAGCGCCCCGCCTCCGGATTCCCCGGACGACCCCTTTGCCATCACTATGATTGGCAGCCCCACGCACCAGTCGTCGCTGGCGGCAGCTGCAGCCGTATCTCAGAGCAGCAACAGCAGTAATAGGTTAAGCCCCAGCCCTAACCCTGCCTCAGCCACTCAGCCCAAAAAAGAACTGGCGCACTGGAACTCCATCCACAACCCCTTTAACGAGGCGGTCATCACTGGGACCCAGCCCGGATCAGCTCCGGACGGAGGCAGGAAACAGAGAGGACACAAAGACGAGCCCCGGAGGAACGGGCCGCCGCTCACGCGCCATTCGGGTCCGCAGGAAGACCTCTGCTTCTCCACCGACAAAGACCAGAACTGCCTGGACCTGAACACGCAGCCCGTCTGTAACGTGAACCCCCACACAGGTACACAGAGAGGTGAACTCCTAGTGTTTCTGTAATCTGAATATACACCGAGGAACTCGCACTAAGGAACAGCTATTCACACAAACACAGACAGTTACTGTCAGCACACACATACTTACACACGCACACACGCGCACACACACACACACACACACACACACAGCATTTCTCATGTTCTGTATGGCCTATATAGTAGTGCGCTTTTTGTCTTTTTCCTTCTCTCTCTTTCTCCGTTTCTTTCTTTTTCTCTCTCTCTCTCTCTCTCTCTCTCTGTCTGTGTTAGGCTCTCAGCATGGCTTCAGGCAGGAGAGTGTGGAACGGCTGGTGGTTGCCCCCCCTTGCTCGTCGCGTGCCAAGAGGTCCACAGGGCGTCTGAGTGGCTGTGAGCGAGTAAGCCCCCCCACCCACCCCCCTTCTGCTAACCTCCTTATATCATTACCACTCCGTTAAACGGCTCTCAGAAACCAGCCCCCTATTTAAAAACCCTCATTTTATTTTCATTTAACAATCCTCTCTTGCTTTATGGGTTGTGGTTTGTAGGCACCCTGCTTATGGAATGGGATATTTTGCGCCCGACTGTTTTTGTGGTCGTGAGACACCACAGTTTCACAGCACAAGGCAGATGCGTTGGCGATTTTTTATTTTTATTTTTTCTTTTTTTTTCTTTTGCATTCGGCGGAAACATCCGAACCCCCTGACCGATTTTTTTTGTCTGCGTCATCTCTCCAGTCCAGGTCTCTCTGCTCCTCTCCTCTGCCTGAACCCAGCCCTCCCCTCACCTCCTCCTCCTCCTCCAGCCCCAGCGAGTGGGGCGGTCAGACCCGAGCCCCTAGCCCTGCACGAGGTACGCATGCCCGGGGACCGTCTCCTGCCGCTCACGGTTTACTTTTTAAAACCCAAGTCTGCCGCAAAACACACTCACTTGAATGGTAATCCGCTGCGTTTAGAAGGTGCTCGTTGAGTTTAAAACTGTCACATGGGAGCTGGGTATAGCCTTGAGCTAGGGATTCATCATGAGTTTTACTGTAATATCTTAGGTCATGCACTGGTCTATGATTATAGCTACAAATACTTCACAAGTATGTCTACAGCAGTAACATTTTAGAATGAGGTTACAGTCAGTACTGGTTTAAAAAGATGCTATTTTACAACAATTTTAGCATGTTACACACTAATTTGGTGTTCTGACAAATGGTTTAGAAAGTTGCTCGCATTAAAGCGTACCTTAAATTATAACGAGAGTATTAACCATGAATTATGTTTGTAACTAAGATCAGTAAAATAAGAGATAATGTTAAAGTGTTGCCAACACCAGAGTGCTAATGCTAACGTAATGAAACTTGGGTATCAAAGCAAAAAGTATGCATCAAATCCCTGAAAAATGATTACAAATTACTATTGATTTTATTCATGTTTTGTCCTCTGCTACTCTTGTATTTACTGCTGTCCTAATTCAGGTTAACTAGTGACTTCTTTCCTCTCTTCATTTGTGCTATTACTGTCTCCTTCATGCTAATGACTTTTTAAATCCACGTTTGCTACCACCTGGATTGAACTGTTGTCTTTTTTATGTTTGCGACTGCCCCCATTTATTGGACTTAATATAACCCTGAGTGTAACCGCTCTGCCTCATCACAGCGAGGGTTGTTATGGATGTGAGGCAGTTTATTGTGGCCGTTGCTAAGCTCCCTGTGGATGTGTTTGACTGGGCAGGTTTGTCTCGAGGGCCAAGTCCCATCTCCCTCAGCACACAGGAGTCTTGGCCCGTGGCCGCAGCCATTACCGAGTACATCAACGCTTACTTTAAAGGTGGAGAACACAACCGGTGAGCTCATCCTGTTTGTGACCGCTGGCTTTTCATCGTTTATTCCACTGTCCTAATGTAACTGAGTAGATCTCTCGGGTTTTTTCAGGATCTGTGGGCTTTGTGTGTTGGTGCAGTTAGATGACTGTGTGTGTGTGTGTGTGTGTGTGTTTGTTTCAGCTGCCTAGTGAAGATCACAGGTGACCTCACCATGTCCTTTCCAGCGGGAATCACTCGAATCTTCACTGCCAACCCCAACGCACCAGTGCTAAGCTTCCGATTGGTCAACATCTCTCGTGTGGACCACTTTCTACCCAATCAAAAGCTACTGTACAGGTACGCCCGCTTGAATCGAGATTTGAGATTTGAGACTCTTACATAATTGATCCGCGTCCGGATGAGATGAGAGTGAAAGGACGTGTCTTTTTGTTCAGCGACCCTTCTCAGACCGATCCAGACTCCAGAGACTTCTGGTTCAACATGCAGGCCCTCACGTTCCACCTTCAGAGAGAGGCCGAGCTCAACCCACAGGCTTCTTACTATAACGTGAGAATACTGAAATATCAGGTAAGCAAAGGCATTTCGCTTTAATTAACTCCGCCGGGCTGGTGGGGATTTCTCCGTATTGACTCGCGGTCACTGGTTTTATTTGATCCGGATTTTTCATTTCATCGCCTGTCGGTCACCGCGGCGACGCTCATCTCCCACGTCCAATCAGGTGTCGTCTCAAGACCCCGGCAGGGCTCCTCTACTGCTGTCGGCGGAATGCCAACGCAGCGGCACGGTCACCCGCGTTTCCCTCGACTACCACTGTTGCCCGGCGACGGCTCCTGCCACCCAGCTCACCGCCGTGCAGGTGCTGCTGCCCCTCGACCACACGGCTACGGACCTCCAGTGCCAGCCGCCCGCCTCGTGGTGAGGGAAGGGGGGGAAGGGGAAAGGTGGGA
The DNA here is from genome assembly GCF_902362185.1 of Chanos chanos. Taxonomy (NCBI): domain Eukaryota; kingdom Metazoa; phylum Chordata; class Actinopteri; order Gonorynchiformes; family Chanidae; genus Chanos; species Chanos chanos. Next base: position 8,193,470 of record NC_044503.1, on the reverse strand, counting down.
GAGGGGAGAGTAAGGGAGCACATGACTGTCTGTGTGTTTTTTTTGGGGGGGGGGGGGGTCAGGGAGGGACCTAGGGGTGTGATTAGGGGGTTATCTGAAGGAAGAATGGACAAAGGGTGAGGTCAGAGAGAGAGAGGGGGCGGGGGAGGGAGAGAGAGAGGGACGGAATTCTGAGCTCTGGGTTGACTTCCGTTGTTTTCCTTGACAGGAACGCTGAGGAAAGACGACTGCTGTGGAAACTGCCCAACCTCTCTCCCACAAATCATAGCAAAGGTCACTATCACCCTCCCCTTCTCTTTCCTCTTCCTTTTTTTTTTTTTTTTTTCTTCAATTCTTCACTCACAGACCTCTGTGCACTGTCATCAGTTGACTTTAGTTGAAATGAGTCCAATACGTGTTCATCTGATCTACCCTTTTGTTTGATGCATGTTTCGGAATAGTCCTTACTTTTTCCGCTCCTCTGCATCTCCGATACACAACCACGCTCCGAAAGCTGCCACTGAGATCTAAAATGCCAATATTTACACAGAACTCTCACTGCACTGTGAGTCATAATTAGAGAGGATTCATTTCCACTGGGTGTGTGTGTACGGAGAGCAGTTCGCAAAGCTGACTAATGCTCTATAAATAGCGTTTAAGACAAACTTTCAACACATACCATCATTTTAAACCCATCAAGACATTCGTGTGACATTTAGCTGACATTTGTTAACGCTCCACACATCCGACACGTTCAGTGGTAAAAACGTGTGTCGGTCCTCTGGTTGCAAAGCTTGTTAAACTGTGACACGTGTGCGGCTGCCGGTAGTGGTGCGATGGAGAAGATAAAGACCGTGTGTTTCTGGTTTTTTTTTTTTGTTTTTTTTTTATCCCAGGCTCTGGCACACTTTGCGCCAGCTGGCAGTGCCTGGAGGTTCCCCGCGGCCCTCCTCCCAGCCTGGCCGTGCAGTTTGTGGGCTCTGGGGCCTCCCTGTCGGGCATGGACGTGGAGTTGGTGGGCAGCCGCTACCGCATGTCCCTCGTGAAGAAAAGTTTTGCCACAGGTAAAATCATAATAATAATAATAATTTTGGAAAAAAAAAAAAAAGAAAGCAGCTTGCCAAAAAAAACCCCCAAAAAAACTGTTTCTTTTGAGGTTTTCTTCAAACAGATATTGTCATTTCTAAAATAAATTATTTTTTTTTGGTTTGTTTTCTGACAGGGAAGTACATGGCGGGATGTTCGTTGTGAGAGAGGTGATGCTACGTCAGCGGTTCCAACAGAGTTTGCACTTTCTACACGCTGGTCCGGGTCTCTCCGTCTCTCTCCTTCTCTCTCTCTCTCTCTCTCTCTCTCTCTCTCTCTCTCTTCTTTCTCTCCTTCTCTCTCTTTGGGGCTGGAAGAAGGAGACACATACAAAATGACATGGGACATGGTTTAACTAGTAGTGCATCGCTCTTCTTAGAACATGCGCTAGACTGCTAATGAAGCTAATGTCCATGCTGCTACGAAGGACCAAATTTAGTCTGAGACCTGACCTTTTTTTTTTTTAAAAAGGAAAAAAAAAAAAAGAAGAAAAACCATTTTAGCGCTTACTTAAACAAGCCTATTTTCCGAGAGCGTTCTTTTACGTGTGTTGAATTTCTTTCGTTCCGTATGCAACGTGTACTGTATAACTTTTGCGAATTTGAAAAACTGGATGTAAGATTTTCCCTTCTTTTCTTTTGTGGGGAAAAAAGTAAACTATTTGTGAATGAATAAGTATAAACGTGTATAAAACACATTTCTGTGCAAAGTTTCTGCCAAGAAACAGAATGAATGGATGCTTCATAGAGGAAAGTATTAATAAGAAATAGTGAAAACTCCTGTGACTCAGTGCTGTTTGTAACCGAAGGCAATGGGGGGAAAAAAAGAATGTGGTTTTACTAAGCAGAAGCTCCACTGTTCTCAAACTAATGAATAATGTTCCATGTCTGGATGAACACTGCCAAGAAAAAAAAAGAAAACCCAAGTAGAAAGTGGTTTTACACCAATTTATTACACATTTTACCGGTACAAAATACAGTTGAACTATGCAGTTTGTTACAGACCACAGTCTGTTCTCAGGCTAGGCAAAGAATAGTCAAGAACAGGTTTAAAAATACACAAAAATAAGGTATCAATATACTTGTGAGAAGAATCAGATCTACTCCAATAAAAATAATCCTCAGCCAGAAGTCTAAACAGCATTACCAAAAAACAAAAAAACATTACAAATGACACAGAGTAAATACCTTCCCCAAGCACTCTAAAGGCAAGTTACTGTGACAGGCACAAGTCACAAAAGAGCCCAGGATTCTTTACAGCCAATAAGAAAGTCTGAGGGAGTGAAGGAGGCGGGGCTAGAGGAAAGACTCAGCCAAACAAATTGATCCATAGGTAAAGACACACCAGTCAATAATGAATTTCATTTTCAGAAACACAGGAAAGAGTGGCAAAACGTGTCAAACTGTGGCCATCGAAAGTGAACAAACGACAAGACGCAGAACGACCTTGTACAGATTTAAAGGGTCCGGGGGGAAAAAAAAAAAAAAGCTCTAATCCAGCGATTAAAATATTCATACGTCGTGTGACATTAAGTTGAATGAGATCTAAGTTACATCACTCAAATGGCTATTAGTCATTCAGAAACGAAAGCCTGACTGACGGGTTCTCACAAAGAGGTATAAGGGAGAAAAAGTAACTTACACATTACTTATAAAGCACCAAGTCATTTACGGCCATACAGAAATGACCATATAGAACTATTCAAATGGATGCATTTGATCAAACTGTTCATGTGGTATCGTTTAATTTTTTATAATACATTTCTTTTTCCTTTCTGAGTTTGAATAAAAGCCATCAGAGCTTTTAATTATAGTATTAAACTATAAAATTTCTCCATTTTGTCAAAGTGTTCCTGTTGCACAACAGATACTTATCCAATTTGAGATTGTGGACTCACAATATTAAATAAGAGAATTCTCTAAGGAAATGTCAAAGATTTTTCACAAAGATTAAATGTTTTAAATTGAATAAGAAAATTTGAGGTTTCCTAAAGACCTAACACAAGACCACAGCACGTTCGGTGAGTTGTCCTCTCACCTCCAGTTCAATCAGAGTGCATCTTACAGACACACACACACACACACACATACAATCTGGCTATTTTTTTAAACATTCACAGTTAACAACTGCTGCTCTTTTTCAAATCACTTCAAAAACAAACCAAAACATCTCAAACTAACAAAATGCCAAAAAAAAAAAAGGAAAAAAAAAAAAAAAAAAAAAAACGGTCCGAACTCGGTACTAGGAACACCATCAATACTGCACAAGAGCGGCTTGGGCCTTCAGAACGTGTGTAAGCTGATGGACCTGAACTATTCATTATAGTAGCCACGTGTTTATAACAATAATTGTCTTCATAAACAGTAAACATATGTACATCCTGGAACTTTGAAACAAGGTTAGGAGGGGTTCGGAAAGCAACTGGTGGGAAACAACCAATCGGTTTGCAGCTGATCTCCCGTTCAGCCACTCAGTCCAAAAAAAACCAAAATAAAAGTCCTTTTATAATGAGCATAGAAATAGTGTTGAGGTATTAAATTGTCATCCTATATGGCCAGGGCTTTGATAACTGCGATAACCTTTCCTTTCCCCATCCATATCAGGGCTCTTGCATTGTTTTAGTTTTTTTTTAAAGGCTCCGGTAACAGAGCCGTATGCAGTAGGATGCTGGTGTGATGCGGAAAGGACTCCTTTGGGTGTGTCAGTGGGTTGCATCAAAGATTTGCGTAGAGCTACGGGTCAGGCAGCCGAGGCAACGTGTTTTCTTTATCTTTTTTTTTCTTTTCTTTTTTTTTTTAATAAGTACACGACTAAATCTATCCGTTTCAAAAACAAAACAAAACAAAACAAAAAAAAAAAAGGTGCTTCAGAAATCTGAGGTTTTTTTTTTTTTTTGAGACAATACATTCATACTGCGGTAAAGAGGCACAGTTGAGGGAGGAGACAGACTTTTCTGCAGTAGTGTTTTTTAGTTGTTTTTTTGTTTTTTTTTCTCTCTCGTTTGTTTAGGTTTCTTTTTTTTTTTGTTTGTTTCTTTCTTTCTTTTTTTCTGTTTTTTTGTTTTCTCTCATCATCTAAGGCACTGAAAGAACACACAATGGCACAGCTATTTGAATCAACACCAATCATACGAACAAAAGTAAACGAAAAAAGAAAGAAACATTTTTTAAAAAAAAAGAAAGGGAAAAAAGAAAAGATCTGACATCAGCACTGCACAAGCTTGCTCTTAGTTCACAGTCACATGGAAAATACAAAAAAAAAAAGAACAGAAGAAGAAGAAGAGGAGGAAGAATGGGGAAGGGGAAAGCAGGATACAAAGGAATGAGAACTTGATATTCCCAGAAGAAGTGGAAACCTCACAAAAGCTTTAGTCATCTCAGGGGGAAAAAAAAAGACATCCCTCACATTACTTACATACATACATACATACAGACGGTTTGTCCCACCACTGTTCAGTATATACACTATCAGCACTGGCTCAGAGCAGGGGCTGTGTGCGCATATGTAGTGTATAATATCAGTGCGTGTGTATGTGTATGTTTATTTGTGTGAGTGTGTGTGTGTGTGTGTGTGTGTGTGTGTATGTGTGTGCGTGCGTGCATCTGTGTATGTTTATGTGTGTGTGTGTGTGTGTGTGTGTGTGTGTGTGTGTGTGTGTGTGAGCGCGCGTGAGACGCCCGGGCTTTGCTGTGTTGGGCTGTGACTGAGGCAGCCGCTGCAGCCTGTCTTTAGATCTCCTGCAGGGAGTGGTTGATTTCAATTCTCTCTCTCTTCACTGCAGGCTCATTAGGGCCCCTGGATACATCACCATCACTACCCAGGTCACTCATGTCATCAGAGAATGAAGGATCTGAGAGAGGGAGAGGGAGAGGGAGAGAGGGGGAGAGCGGGAGGGAGGGAGACGGAGGGAGGGAGAGAGAGGGAGGGAGCGAGTGAGTGTTGAAAATGAGTGCTCCTAATCTTTAGGTGAGATGAGTCATTGCCAGATAATGATTAGGCAGAGAGTCCTACCTTTCTCCATCAGCCCCGGAATCATCGAGCTCAAGTCACTGAACTAATGTTCAAAGATAAGACAAAATGAATGAGTTTTGCAGTGATGGTCAATTTTTTCTTTTTTTTTCTTACACACCCAAAAAGATGCATTAGTAAAGTCATCACAGACACACAGTAAAATCTACGACGGCACGAACAATCACTGTAAGGAAGGGAAGAGTATTAAAACAGGGTTAGTAAAATAGAACAGAAAGAAAAAGTGCAGCGTTTTCTCTCCCTCTCCTCAGCTCACCTCTCCCATGACGGCGATGGGCGTTTCCCCGGTTGCCTGGGCAACCCGGTGCTCCACCAGATAAAACATGTACTCGTCGTAGAGCAGACGGATGAGATGGAACGAGCCAAAGCTGGCAGCGCTGCGTAAGGTGAGGTCCCTGATCACCATGGAGCTGCAGGAAAAACACACACAGGGGAGAAAGAAAGAGAGAGGGAGAGAGAGAGAGAGGGAAAAAACAAAGAGAGCGTGCTGAGTAAACAACCAGAACATGTCGGTTCTCTCTGTTACCCACGCTCCGCCGCGCACGCGGAGCCTCGATCTGCCGATATAAAAAAAAAAAAACCATTCTGCCTCTTACCAGCACATAATACCTGTAATAGAGATTTAGTTACCTGAACCAATGCCATTAGATACTACTCATTAACACTGAATTGCATTTAATCAATATCTGCATGTTGTTGCTATTGTTCCATTAATCGGCAGAGCACGTCACCGATGAATTTTAGGAGTTAAACGGTACGTGTTAAATTAGAGCCTACAGTGTGAAATGGAAACGTGAGAAAGGCCTCAATAGTGAACAGAGTGTATGTGTGTGTGTGTGTGTGTGTGCGTATGACTGTATCATGTACCAAATGTGTAACTACGCCAATAATGCACCTCTATGAAGCATGCCTCAGCTCAAACGTCTGTTCTCGTTAAGTCTGGACGACAGAAATCCCACGTTTTTACTTCGCTCTTAAAACGACTTAGTTATACTTGAGTAATTTCTCAATATACCCAGGGTATTATTCATATATGCTCAAAAACATCGTCTCACGTGAGAAACTGCAATCCCAGCCACAGGCAACAGACTTGACTTAGACTTTTTAAGGCCCATCTGCCGTCAGCAGTCTAAAACAGTTTCACCGCTGACAACAATGACATCCACCGCTGTTTTGGAGCGATTTTGACCTCTTGGCGATTTACCCATTAGACTTATTGGCGGTTGTTCACTGATTAAGGAGGACAGACTAAACTGCGTGTACAATTTTTTTTTTCATATGATTGGATTTTCAGTGTCAGGCTTCTTCACGTTTAAAAACGCTGCGTGTCAGTCTTTACCTGTAGAAGGACCATTTGAGCAGGAACTGCCGTGCGGCCCTGGGGAAACTGGGGCTGCCTTCGTGGGGTTTGAGGACCTGGTTCACCACGTTGTCCAGCCAAGCAGCCCACTGGTCCAGAGAACTCTGCTGCTGCAACGTCACCTTAAAGTCCTGTTCCAACCTCTGGACCACAGCCTCATCACACTGACACACCCACGAAGCCTGCTCCTGTAACACACACACACACACACACACACACACAAACACAGAGGGTGAGACAAGTTCATAATGACAAAAGAGAAACTACTCTCTCTCACACACACACACACACACAGTATGGAATGAGAGAGCACGCTCACACAGAAACACACAAATGCATGTGACACACACACGCAGATATGAGCCAAAAGACACTGTCTCTCACACACACACACATATATATGTATCCTGTGTAGAATGAGGCACAACACTTACACAGACACAGACACAGACACACATACACACACCGTGTGAGCCTAGAAAGATCATTCTCTCTGACACAGACACACACATAAACACAGCAGGAGGTTAGCACGAGTACAGAAACATGCATATTTTCTGTCATCTGGCACAGGACACAGTGACAGCATGAAGACTGTGAGCATGCATCAACTCAGAACACACACACACACACACACACACACACACTGAATCACAGAGACTTTACAGCTGCATGGTATTTTTTATATTGGCAAGATTAATCACAGCAGGGGGAGAGAGAGAGAGAGAGAGAGAGAAAGAGAGGGAAAACACCTGGACATTGGCAAAGTCCACCCGGTTGAGGTCACTCAGCATCTGGTTAATCTGGGATGTGTTCTGCAACACTGCACGCGCAGCCTGGGCCAGGTGGTTCAGGGACGTGTATCTGCGCAGCGTCTGCGCAAACGCGCTCACCACCGCCGCCTGCGCAGCCAAACAAAAACAACCGAGCCGTCACCGAGAAGCAAACTAAAAAAAAAAACTCTCGTTACAACATCACGAGTCAAACGGGTTAAGCGAAGAGACGTTTAAGATGAGCCGGTACCTTAGTGCGAACTATTTCTTGTGGGAAATCGCTCATAGCTGAAGTCAGCCAGCCCTCCAGACTCTTGGCAAAGTTTCGGATGGCCTGAGTCAGGGTACCTGAAGCAGAGAACAGTACACTTTAATAAATCAGAACTAGGTGATGACTGGGAGAAAGCCAGCAAAAACAGAAAGTCTCTCTTGTTGTTGGATAGTAAAACGTTATAAAGTGAGTGAGTGAGCGGGTACTGGACTGACTGGGGACGGGCCGTAGCACGTCGGGGATGAGGATCTCCACCAGGGCCTGGTACAGAATGTGATCGCAGCTCCTCATCCACTGCTTCACTGGCTCGTACTTACACAGAGCAACCAGCTTCTCTCTGGGAATCACCCCCTCCATGTCCTCATCACTGCACGCATGCACGCACACACACACACACACACACACACACACAGACACACACACACACACAGAGAGAGTCAAATAGTTAGAAACCGTTACAGGCTCATTCAGACTGCAGGGCCCATATGTATTCGATGGTTACAGCAGATACTGATATAGGAATCAGTTTTTGTCATTCACAGTCTTCATAAATACAGTTATATGCACCAAGGGGAGCTGATCCTACATCAGTACCATTACGCCAAAAATTACAACACATATAACCCCACATTTTCAGTATATTATATAAGTGCTTATATTATTTATATATATATATATATATATATATATATATATATATATATATAAAAACTGTAACTTAACCTTACCATACCAAATACCAAAAAAAAATATGTTAGAACCCTGAATAACAGTGATGAATGTGAAGCTGTTTTAATGCACGACATAAAAACGTCAAGTAAAACACTTCAGGTGGTTAGAGTTTCTTTAGACAGCTGTTGCCTTTCACATGAGATTGGACCCATTTAAACCGATTGGACGACTGGAACATAGCAGTCATATTTGACCTGTTAGGAATGGTGGTGGAGCTGTCACTAGATGGCGCTGTTGAATACCAAAAAGTCTGCCAAAGCTTCTCAATGAAGTGAAACTGCAGGTTCATCACCACGTCCAAAGTAGCCTGAGAGAGACGGAATGAGAGAAACACATAAAGCGGTAACTTAGCAACCAGTCTGGAACTCCACCAACACAAAGCTTCCCAACACCAAAAAATTATGACAAAGAATGCCCAAGCTAACATACTCTAATTTACTCTGGTACCGAATTTACCGCTTAAATAAACAATCTGTCCAGTTTCTACTGTTCTCTAAGGACAGATGTGTATACGCTACTGACACAAATTATTTCAAAAGTCGTATCGCTGCACAGAAAACTTTCTCAGAGCTACAAACCGTTATTTCACACTGTCCTCACCGTTGGAAGGGTCCTCTCATTTACTTTGGATTTCATTTCTTAAGTTTCCCATATTAAAATACAGTTTCCATACTGTATGTATATACATCACACACACACACATCTGTATATTATATACATTAGTGTTTTGTTTGCTTTTGAATGTTTTCTTCATATCTGGGTTTGTCCTTGACTTCTGCTCTCCTGGAGGCTGAGTCACCATAAACTTACAAATGGAAGCACTTTGCTGTAGAGGACCTAATCTCTCCCTTTGGGGAAAAATTCTAGATTCATTCCATAAATCAGCTTAGTGACTTATTCTCTCCGAAAAGAAGCACAAAATCTCAGAGCGAATCAAACTCAAAAACGAGTGCATACATGCAAAAAAAAAAAAAAAACGGCTTTAAAATACAAACACAGTAGAATGAAAGGACAATGATTCAGTAACAGGGTGTATCTGGAACCACAGCCGTTTTTTTTTCCCCTTTTTGTTTTTTTGGCCTCTTCAGCAGAAGTGAAACAGCGAATGTGTTCTATTTGTGAATACTTCGTACACTGTCTCCATTCACTATGATTCACACCAGGCTAAGAGATTCTCTTCTGGCCGGATACTTGCCCTATATCCAGTTACAGAGTCGTATAGCTTTTCGCCTCAATCACATGATAATGTTTTGGCTTCCTCGCCAGGTCGCCATGGCAACCTTGTTTACCGTTGCCCCCGGCAACTGCTCAAAACACCACACTCCAAAACAAAAAGGAGAATTCCCCTGCTCCGACAAACAAGTGGGTTTTTTTTTACCTCCAGATTTCCTCCAAGAGGGAAAACTCTGTGCCCGTAAAGAAAAAAAAAAAGACGGTATTTATTAAAGACGAGCAGACGGGAGAAAAACGTTAAGCGTTGCCCGAACGCATTTGAGTATGACAGCAATTTATCTTGTCTCAGTGGGTCCTCTCCAAACACCCATCTAAGTAAAGCGCTTAAATCCACAGATACGCCGTCGTAAGTCGGGGGATACGTCTCTAAAAAGTGTTTATTAAAACTTCACCTTAACTTTTAAGCTCACATAATACCTAAATGATAAACTCATTAAGAAACAAAACCTCTCAAAGGAAACAGAGGATATTCTCAAAGCCAAACCACAAAGCTCAACAAAAGTGACAAGAAATCCTCTCCTCAGACAAAGCCATAAATAGATTTGTACATTCACAGACAAGTGGCCACAAAAGCCCACAGGGAGGTAGGGGAACCAGACACAGAGACACGGAGCCGTCCACCCTGCTGGCTGAAAGGTTAATTGGCATGTCTTGAAAGCCATGGCGAGATGAAAGAGCATTGGAACAAAAGGTGTGTGGTGTTTGAGTCTGGACAAGGGGTGGGCTGGGCCGGGGAGGGCAGGACTAATATAACATGATGAAGCTTAGCGTCGAGAAAATTTAATGAAGCTTCGGGACGCGGGAAACCTTCCCATTTCGGGAGAAAGCTCCGAGATGAAACGTGTCTGTTACACATCCTGAATTCCGATTACGGAGCGTATTATTCCGCCTCCACGGCACCGCTTCGTTAGAGAGAGGAGCGCGGAGCCACGCAAACATTCGGATACCGACGCTATGGGAGGTGTCGGGCCCCGGATTCACTCCGCTGACACACTGAATGACAGGAGAAGCACAGAGAGAGAACGAAGACAGTCCCTCTGCAACAGAGAGACAGAGAGAGAGAGAGAGAGAGGGAGAGAGAGAGAGACAGAGAGAGAGAGAGAGTACAAGTGAGGCTGTACCTCACAGTGGTCCCTGTAGAGGTTCTGAAGTTTCTTCACGTCATTCATAGTGATGCGTTCGGGCAGAGGGGTGGAACCCAAATCCAGGGAGGGGAACGGGGGCAGGGCATGAGACACGTCTGCACAAGCGTAAGAACACAAACACAAACACACACACACACACACACACACACACACACACAAAGTAGGTCAAGCTAACAGTACACTGGAATGACCTGTCACAGGCTAAATATTACTCACTGCAAAGTCAGTGCAAGTTTTGCAACACAATACTGTCATCCGTACGGCTAAATCTAAGTGCATCTTCTAACAGGCTTAAAAGGATATGAATCACAATGGATTTTTCCAGAATCAGCTTTTGTAACCGTAGAAAAGCACTCATTCTAATCTTCTCTTAATCATGTTCACTTTGCACAGCTGTAACTTGAAACTACCTTCATTTTAGTCTTCCACGTAGGAAACAGTGCATATCCATTTCTGACATTTACTGCAGTTTGATTTGGTTTTGAAACACAAGGTCCTCCCATTTGTTTGTGTGTTTAACGATAATGCAACAGTAATCTCAGCGACCTATGCACCGCTGATCGTAACTGCTGATGACCGTGTGATAATGACTGGTCTTATTACCGATGTACTGTTGGTGATGTTGGCTCTGAACAGCTACAGACTGCTCCGGGGTGCTGGCTGAGTGCTGGGAGCCCCCGGACAGGCCGTCGCCCATGCCGTCCACCTTCTGGAGGGGCTTAAACCTGCAGACGGGGCAGAGGGAAGCACAGCTGTGATGGCGGCGGGGGGGGGGGGGGGGCGGGCTGGGAGCGGGAGAACTCTTTCCTACAGAGACTACAGTGGGAGCAGGTGCCACTGGAAGAGGGTTAGGGCGGACACCTGAATCAAAACGCTATTTTACTGGCTGATTTAACATTTCAGAGCGATGGGGGAAGGGTTGGGGGGGGGGGGAAGTGAAAAGGCTTTGAGTTATGTGTTTTTATCTGAAAGAGATAGAGAGACAGATAGAGAGACAGATAGATAGAGACAGAGATACAGATAGACAGAGATATAGAAACAGATGCAAAGACATAGAGATGAGACAGACATTCAGACACAGAGACAGAGAGATAGAGATAGACAGAGATGGAGAGATAGAGAGACAGAGATATAGAAACAGATGCAAAGACATGGAGATGAGACAGACATTCAGACACAGAGACAGAGAGATAGAGATAGACAGAGATGGAGAGATAGAGAGACAGAGATACAGAAACAGATACAAAGACACAGAGATGAGACAGACATTCAGACACAGAGACAGAGAGATAGAGACAGATAGAGAGATGGAGATGGGGGGGGGGGGGCAGAGACATCAGGATTCTGACCTCTGTTTCTGGTGGACAGGTTGCTGTCTCATTGCCATGTACTGGGAATCCTCCTGCAGGCGGTTGAGTGGAGAGTCAGGTTTCAGGCGAATGCCATAGTAATGGTACTTTGAGTTTCCTCTGAGGACAGAAAGACGGTCAGGGACAGAAGAAGAGAGGGAAAAAAAAAAGTCAGCTTTTTACTGACCCAAGTGCAATGTCATCTCCTCTGAACCACCCAGAGCTGTCTAGAGCATCTGTACTTCCACACAAGAAGAGACCGAGCGATGAATAAACTCTTTCTTTAAACACTTCCAGAAATAACGTGACGAGGTCTGATTTTAAAAGTATAGATTTCATTAAGAAGCAGCAGAGTGGATAAGGACCTGGTGCCAAGGCGACGGGTTCTGAGGCCCATAAAGACAGAGCGGATGAGTTTCCCAAACGAGGCGGCGTTGACCGGGTCCAGTTTCTGCTCTTGGCAATGTCTCAGGTAGTGGTTATAGAGACAGCTCCGTGGAAGACTCACACCCTCCGCCGTTTCGTAGTTATCCAACAGCCACTGTAACTAAAACACAAGACACACACACACACACACGCGGGCCGTCAGACGCATGCTGTGAACGCGTGCCATGGTTGGTGGGAGACTTTATTACATCGTTCTCCCAGGCTTTGACAAACAGAAACTCACAAAAAACTAACAAATGATCTCGGATCTATCATTACATGCCAATATGGGCGTAAAAATAATCTGAATTTACAAACCGAGACGGTAAACAAAACGAAAAAAAAAAAAAACCACAACCCCCCCATCAAGTGTAAAACGTGTTTGACATCTGGCTGTGGGAAACACGGGGGTTGGGAGGTAAAATAACCATTCAAATCCATTTTGCTTCAGACAGACTAAGATAAGCGTAGAGAGTTTGATGGAATAATTGGAGCAACGCAGCACCCAGCAGCGCAGCCCGTAACCGTCAAACCTCAAACAGAGACAGGGGCTGACGCACAGAGCGACTATTTTCAGCGTAAGAGGGGGGAAGTAATGCCATTACGGTGTATAATTACATGTTTGTAAACATTCTGAGCATAACTGTTTACTCTAGCGTAGCTCTAAGGCTCTGGAGGAGAGCTCCGTTAAGTGCAAGTGTAAGTGTAAGTGTAGAAGTGTGTGTGTGTGTGTGTGTGTGTGTGTATGTGGTGATAGGCAGACTACTCAACGCACTCAAGAACAGATGACCAGACCGGACATCTCAAGGAAAAAAAAAAAAATTAAAATCAAATCAAATAAAAATATCCCCAGCTCAAACAATACACATCTCTGCACAAATGACACTCTGAGTGACAGATCTGTCCAAAAGCGTAACTGACATCGAGTCGAAGAGATAAAGATGTACATTGACTCCTCTCTCAGGATGGACAGGTTCAACAGTGCAATTATACAATCTGCACACCCAGAAGAAGCTTTCAGTAGCCTCAGGCGGGCTGCCCACCTGGGAAGATATTGTGTGTGAAGCAGCGTGATGGTTTACTTCTACATTTAATGGCGTAGAGGGGAAAATGGGGGAAAAAAAAAAAAAAGAAAAAAAAAAAATTCTGACAGGGGCCAGTTGTAACTCTGACATTTCATCCAGTCGGAAAAAAAAAAAAAAAAAAAAAAAGGTGAAAAGCTGTTCACTGGAGGGATCGATGACATCATTAAATATGTAAACGTAAATACATCACTATAGTTTCCACCGAACTTGTAAAAATGTCAACGTTACAACTGACCCTCTTTCGGTTTTTTGGCTCAGCTTTCCCTGTTGCTCTGAACTCCGAAGTCTTTTTTTCGGACGAGAGGCCGGTCCCGTCGGCGATCCGAACGGCCGGGCCTCTCTCGATTCAAAATCCTTGAATCCCTACACGTAACATGCTAATAAAAGTTAAGGACGCGGGGATGAGCCGTGACCATCCGAGCGTTTCATTAAATCAATGGGCCGGAGCGGATTCAAATGGATGAATACGTTTTGGGGGCAGACTTTTCCTTCGGGCGGGGTCGACCTTGTCTCTCTCTGATGATGGTTTAAATGCAAAAAAAAAAAAGGGGAAAAAAAAAAAAAAGGGAAAAAAAAAAAACACATGGAAGCAAAAGTGATCAGCATGCTCATGTGAGTGACAGGAGGTTAGCAGGCAGATAGAGGCAAAGCCTTTTGTTTTTTATTTTACTTTTCTCTTCGTTCCCTCTTTTTGTTTTGTTTTTTTTTTTTGTTTTGTTTTTAAATAAAGTTCCTGGTTGACTTACATGGCTGTTGAGCAGGCTGCTTTTGTGAGAGGCAATCCCTTCAGACTTTTGGAGGTTTTCAATCGCCATTTCAAGCTAAAGAAAAAAAAAGGAGCATGCAAAAATATAACAGGGAGGATGAGAGGGGGATAAAAACAGGGAGAAAGTATGAGGAGGTAAGGAGGTGGGGGGGGGGGGGGTGGAGAGAGAGAGAGAAAGAGAAAAAGAGAGAAAAAAGGAAGAGAAAAAGGGGGACGACAGGGAAAACAAAAAACACACACAAAAGAAAAAAAAAAAAAACAAAAAAAAAAAAACAGAAAAGGAAATAAGACTGTTAGCTGCAGCCAGATCTGGGCATTTCCATTAAACTCAGTCAGTGTTGCGGCCAAATTCATTATTGGTTGACAAAAGGCATGCAAATGAAGGGACTGAGGGGGTTAAGCTGCAGACTGACGTTCCTCCTTGTCCGACACACTAATGTATGCAAATATGTTGCGTACACGGGGCAAAGAGGTCACGCTTCTCCCAAACACCAATGAGTCGACAGTTTTTCCCCCAGCCGCTCTGGAGAAACTTCGCACACTTAAATCCTGGAAAAACGAAAAACTACAGCCTGATTCAAACAAACTCTTCTCCTCTAAGATAAGACAGAAAAAACCCAAAAAACACATATTTGGAAGAAATGGCTGTGATGCATCATCAGCTGGTTAAAGTAACTAAAAGTTACGCTGGGGGGGGGGGGGGGGGGGGGGGGGGGGTTCGGACGCAGCGAATGACAAATCTGAGAGACTTGTTTTTAAAGCCACAGAATGAAGAAGCAGTGAGAGGTGAAAGAAAGAGGGAGCCACAGGGAGATGTGTGGTATATAGTGGCAAAACTTGAAAAGAAAAAAAAAAAAGAAGAAAAAGAAAGAAAGAAAGAAAGAAAGAAATAGGGAAAAAAAATGGGCTTCCTTCCAAGTCTTTAAAAGGCACCCGAGGGCCCTTGGCCAAATGGTAATGAGTCCCCTGAGTCGTTTTGTTTCGCGGGGCACTGAAGTGCCTGTGAGGAAAAAAAAAAACAAAACGCTAAAACAAGGCAACACTGAATAATTTAAGCCAAAAAAGGCCCTTCTTCCTCCGTCTCTGTCTCTGTCTCCATCCTGCTCCGTTAGCTAGCGCTGTACCGCGCACAGGATCCAGCCAGCAAGAAAGGAGGAAGAAAAAAAAAAAAAAAAAAAGAAAAACCTTGTACACCACTCAGACGCGAGTGGTGATTTTGACTGAGGTACACAGATGGCAGAGCGAGGGACAAATCGTTTAGGCTCAGAGATTCAAAAAAAAAAAAATCTTTTTTTGTGGAATAAATAAAGACAGAAAGAGAGAAGGAGAAGGAGAATTTAATTTTTTTTTTTTGCTAAAGAGGGGATGGAATTCTAAAAATGTAACCCTTAAACTGAAATTTCACTTCCTTTTTCGAAACCCTTTTCTTCGATTCTACAGCGGGAAACAGATTGCTTTTTTCTTTTTCGAAACTCGACGAATTCCTCTACACAGCGCAGCTGAAGTAAAACTCCGCTCCCGTGCTAGTCGACAGAGCTTTTTAAATCTCTTAGAGGAGGAGGAGGAGGAGGAGGAGGAGGAGAGCGTAGCCAGTCATACCATTGCAGAGGAGGAGCGTGAGGAGTGGGAGCTATGGTGACGGCCTCCCTCCATGCCTCCGTGGATTAAGTAGGCGCTGCCACTGGAGATGATCTGACTGCCACCCACGTCCATGGCAATGCCGACCATGCCGTGTGGTGGCACTCCGCTGGCAGACGACACCACGGTGGTGACCTGGGTACTGCCGGCCTGAGAGTCAAAGTAAGCTCCGCCACTGCCCTGTCCGTACAGCTGGGCGTCTGGGTTATAGGAGTAAGCAGTGCGACTGAGCGAGAGAGAGAGAGAGAGAGAGAGAGAGAGAGAGAGAGAACGAGTTAAACTAATTTTCTAGACACTTTCTAAAACACTACTACATGGGGATGCAGCATTATGGATAGACAGCATGAGACAGAAAATGATTTGGGGGGTGGGGGGGGGCAAAACACAGAGTCACAGCCTGCCTACAATTTCAAACGAAACAACCTTTTCGTGACAAAATTACAGTTAAGAAAGTCCGGTGTTTGGTTTTTTTGGCATGTAGTTCTAAAGGAGAAACATTTCTACGATTTTTTCAAGCAAATCAGTAAACAGAGCCATTCGGACTAGTTTGAAGTTCAAACCCACACAAACACGTTTAATTGACTTTTAACGATATTCTAATGAATACCACATGACGTAACAGGAACCGAGACTCATGGATCCATAATCCATAAGGCTCTTGTTTTTAGTACATTTTTTCCCACCAGATTTTTAAAGCAATGGTTAGAATAGCAGAATAGTTGTCTCTTAAAGCTACCAAACACAAACAAGAATCACCAGATTCTTCTGGTCACTGTAAAGGCTGTAAAGGCCATGTTAATGAGGTATTGGGTCATTCTGACCAATCAGATTTCAATTTCCCTTCCTAGCTAGTGTGAGGAAGATGCAGAAGCTTACATGGTGCCATTAGGGTAGACGGCCTCTCCACCCTCCACGTACTGCACCTGGGAAGGGTACACGTGCTGGACCTGTTGGACCTCAGAGAGAGAGAGAGAGAGAGAGAGAGAGAGAGAGAGAGAGAGAGAGAGAGAGAGAGGGAGAGGGGGACCGAGAGAGAGAGAGAAAAAAAAAAACACTCTTTAGCCATTTCTTTCACCTTGGATCAAGGCTTAAATTTAGATCATTTGCAATACCTGTTTCAATCAAATCAAATCAAATCAAATAGAAATTCCCTCACGTCAAAAGCTGCACAAGGGGGAAAAGCTTCATTTTGGTGCAACGTCTGATCATGAAAGAGCTTGATATAATTACAGATCTACCATCAATAATATGTTCACGCTGCAGTCAGTAGGTGGCAGCTTGAACAAAGTGTGGGGGTAACGAGGAGAAAAAGCCCAACTGTGCAATTCTCATTACGAGACTTCGTCTGAACAGTCTGAAACTTTTACATAATTAAAAAAAAGAACGAAAAGAAAAAAAAGCTATAACCTATACCTAACAATTCAACGCAGCGGTATTTCCACGCGTTTCTGAAAGCCAGAGGTTTTCATTCTCACGAGAGAAGAGATGGTCGTAGAGACAGAGGGAAAGAGAAGACAGGATGAGCCATGGAGTGATGGATATAAGCAGAGGAGAGAGAGAGAGAGAAAATAGAGCTGTTGCGTTGGGTGCGTGTCAGAAGAGTTGGTGTGTGTGTGTGTGTGTGTGTACCTGCTGGGGGACCTGTTGTACTCTGGGTACGGTGAGCTGCTGTACCTGGGCTCCTTTCTGTGAGGAACCTGTGGCCTGAACAAGCACTCTCTGTTAAAAATAAATAAATAAACAAAAACGACACACACAAACAAAATTATTCTCCCATTTCAAATGTAAAGGAAGGTTCTGGAATTCAAAATTCAACATGGATATTAAAAGTGCGCCATATTTCTGTGTGCCTCTGGTCTTGAAACTGATAAGACGATATTACAGAAGAACATGTTTCAAATACTCAGCCCCTTAGTCACTCTGTCACATTCCAGCACACACACACACAAGCCTTTGGGTGTTTGTTAGAGAAATGTTCTTTCTTTGTCTGCTGGCTGCATACACATATCACTTGGTTGACACAAAACTCAAGTGTTCAACTTGTTCTCAAGAAAAAAAAAAAAAGTATTCAGTCTAGTTGTGTAAAACTGCAACACACACACACACACACACACACACACACACACACACCTGTGTGTCACGTAAACATGATCTCATCAAGTAAAAAGTGGTGCCACCTCCTGCCTCAAAAATATGAACCTATGATTATATATAGGTTATAATATACCCTATACTATAAATAGGCTTCTCTGGAACTCCCTGGTAAAACCCTGGTTCAAAACTAATATCCAACAGCCACGTGAGGAACTGTGACAGTTAATAACTTCAAATGGGTTTGACAGCACAAGTCTTTGTTTGAGGCATGTTCTTTCATGAACAGATCTCACAATATTTGTGACTGATCCAAGACGCATTTTACTTCTTAGTAACAGGAACTGAAGAAACCACTGAAAGTCATGAATAAAAAGAAAGAAAGGGAAAAAAAAAAAAAAAAAAAAAAAGATTCATCCATTTGGTTATCGATTTATGTTTTCAACAGGTGATTGTTGACATTCATTCTATCAGCTGAAGTCTTTACTCAAAGCAGCTTAAAAATGATTACTTTCTGTGTCAAAGGTCACTTTGGGTACAACCTTTGACTTGAGTTTGTTGCCTGGGGACATGCTGGCACCGAACCAACATGGGCTTTGAACTCACAACCCTCTGTTTACTCAGAGCTTATAGTTTCTGCTCATTACTTATAATTATTAATTCCTCTGACAGTGTATGTGGGGTAGATTTCAAGAGAGTGTGTGTGTGTGTGTGTGTGTGAGAGAGTGTGTATGTGTGTGTACCTGTTGGGAGGCTGGGACGGGCTGGACCACAGGCGCCTGGGCAGAAGTGGACGTACGTAGCGCCACACTGGACGCCGAGTCAGTACCTCCCTCTGAGTTCTGCATGATAGTCTCTGTAAAAAACACACACAAAAGAGAGAGAGAGAGAGAGTGAGTGAGTGTGGGAGAGGAGAGGAGAGAAGAGAAGAGAGAGAAAAAGACTAAAGAGGACAGGGCACTAAGGAAAAAAGACTATGCGCTCTTAAAAGTGGCAGAGAGGAGAGGATAAGGGCAGCCCACTCAGAGACAAACTCCACGCATGTGCCAACAGGTCCAACAAAGGGCCTTTTCACACTAGCCTCTTCCAAGAGGCTAGAGCATTCACATTAGCCAGGAAGGGACCAGTCAAGCCAAGTCAGGCTGAGTCAACCACAACCCTCCAGGAGGTAGCTCACCTCTGCCCCTCATTATGGCCATAAGAACAAAAGCCACATTAAAAACCCAATCACAACCGACGCCCGCGCCGGGTCCGCCGAGAGGGAGACAAACTCAACTTTGAGGAAAAAAAAAAAACCAAAACAATTGTGACTAATGCAAAAAAAAAAAAAAAAAGAAAAAGAAGAAGAAGAAGGCCTTTGCACTAAAAAGAAACTCCCCGGATAACCCTCTGATAAGTTGTAGAGCGAACGGAAAAAGAGAAAGAAGATACAAATGGAGTGATACAACACACAGCCTCCTTCAGGACGAAAGAGACCACAAGAGGAGCGAGGGAGGAGTCTGGAAAAAGAAAAGTACACGGAGTGGGAGGAAAAGACACGTCACCAACCCACCCCTTAAAAAAAAAAAATATATATATATACATATATATATAAAAATAAATAAATGGCAGCGGGGATCCAACCCCCGCCAAGCCTCTGATGATCTCCAGCGTTTGTTTCGAATAAGAGCTGGTCTCTAGGGGCTCCAATAATCCAGCTGATATGAGGAAATTCCTCAATGCTTTGTAAACGTTTGTTGGTTGCCATGGTGAAAGCTCCATGACAACCATCCCTAACTCTGCCCCTCTCTCCTAAAACCCACCCCCCCTCCCCCGCCTCAGACCCCCACCCGCCCCCATTCCCTCCCCTC
Organism: Chanos chanos; assembly: GCF_902362185.1. Classification (NCBI taxonomy): domain Eukaryota; kingdom Metazoa; phylum Chordata; class Actinopteri; order Gonorynchiformes; family Chanidae; genus Chanos; species Chanos chanos. Next base: position 8,173,657 of record NC_044503.1, on the reverse strand, counting down.
TCTCTATTCTTTTTTAAGCACAGGCTCAGGAACTTCAGTGTGTGGCAGCAGAGAGAGAGAGAGAGAGAGAGAGAGAGAGAGAGAGAGACAGAGAGGGAGAGAGGGAGAGAGACAGAGAGGGAGAGAGGGAGAGGGAGAGAGAGAGAGAGAGAGGTCTTGAGGGGAAGGAGAACATCTCCAAGGTATCTGAAAACAACAAATGAAGCCTAATCATCGCAAGCAGACATGGTCTCTTTCCGTAACCTGTTCCTACCTTATCATCAAAGTACTCTGAAAATACACTGTAAGAAACCGGCTTTAGAACAGCTAGTTTGTCACCATGTTCTATTACTTAACACACATAACAAGGCAAGTCATTTACAGCTGTTAACGTAAGAGGCAACTAATCTTTTTAATCATGAAATGACACGGATCAGTGCCACCAAAGACATGGGCTATTGACTGATTGGTCAATATCTGGAGATTTATACTCAAAATAGAAAGTGTTTCATTTTTTTTTTTTTTCATTTTGTTGGTAAGATAAAATGTTACAGCATTACTGTGAGCTTTACCTTACCTTGCTTTCTTGAGCAGTTAAAACAAGTGCAGTAGTGTTTATGAAACCAAATACATAAATAAATAAATAAATAAATAAATAAATAAATAAATAAATAAATAAATTAGAACATGCCATCCTATTACCACACTGATGCAATTAAAAGGAAAAAAAAAAAAACCGTAAACCAAACAAAAGTAACGACGAAGATCCTTAATTAAAGATGTGACAGGGCTTTGAACGCCAGCTTTCCAAAACCAAACAATGGCATATCTTCATGAGAACTGGGTGTGACCCAACTCTGAGTTAGCAGAGCTGAGAAAACTCATCAGTTGAGCACAAGACAGAGAAGGAATGGGGAAAAAAAAAATCTAAATTAAAATCAAAACAACAAGTGAGGTAATAATACACGTGACACTGTAAGACTTGGTTGTGGATTCGTGTCGTCTACCTGTATTCGCTATCGCCATTTTACAATGTATGAGGTAGAGAGACGTGAAACTCTGACTCTGTTTGGTTCCCAGCCTATAGTAAGCATGTCCTTCTACCAAAGGGAAACCCCTTCTGGTCCCTCGCTAATGTATTTGTCGGAGAGAAGACAAAATTAACAAGTCCCTGCAACGATCTACGAGGATCCCACCGTCGAACGAGTTCAAACCAGACTGTTTATCAACAAACAAATTCCCATCTCTATCACTCTAAGCTCCTAAGTCCAGCCCTGTAAGAAAAAGACTTTACATAAAAAGCATTAGTCATACGACTTTCAATTGAGGTGTTTTATCAACAGTCTTGGCAAATAGAGACAGTGCTCAGATCTTTTAAAAGCAAGGAATTTGCCCACCCCCCTCCTTTTTTTTTTCTCCAAGGGGTGGGGTGGGGGGCAAAAATAAATACATCTAACGCCTATCTTCCACTACGTCTCTCCGGGGTCTTCTTTTTTTGTTTTTTTGGACTAGGACAGGAAAGAACAGAGAGTATATACATGCCGGTTTCTCCTGAGGTGTTAAAGAGGACCAGAGTACTTTAAAATGATTCTGCGCACTGTCCTTAAGAGGCTGGTGAAGAGAGGTGAACTAGATGAAGAGCGGAACGAGTGGAACGAGTGGAGGGAGCTGGGCGACGGGACTGGACCGGGAGTCGACTGTACAGGTTGGCTGGTGTAGGGAGAGAAGGGGAGAAAAAGCTCTCTCTCTCTCTCTGACAGACTGAGCCCCAAGTGAAGGTTAAAAGCCACACAAATTCCCCACCAGCTGCTATGAGTACCACAAAAGCAGGGCACAGCAGGAGTTCCTGCACTCTTACTGCAAAAAAAAAAACAACAAAAAAAAAACCCAGCCCTGAACAGAGCGACTTTTCATTATAGTACAGACAACTTTACAGGCACCCAACTGAAAAGACCCCCCCCCCTTCCCCTTTTCTACCTCGGCCAAGCACAAACGAACCATTAAGACAATTGTAACATTGCCTTAATTTCCCTCTATTCGAGTCACCTGTGAGTAAAAACGGGAGAAAAAAAAGGAGTATGGGAAAAAAAAAAGTGCTTGAAGCTTCTTTAAAATCGAGCCAATATTCTATAGAGGCAGTACCTGTGATTTCATATAAAGTCTGAAAGCAGGATTAAAACACATCTGTCACTGACAAATCTAACTTAAACAGCCCCTCAATCTGAGCAAAACACATACAGATGTTCAATTAAAAACAGGAGCCCACAGTCTTGGCTCTTGTTTGCACTGGCCCACATTGTTTGCAGAGCAACAACGGTTGCTAGTGGCAACACCGTCCACTCCCGTTTCCAGGAGCCTGTTGCTATGCGACCAACAGAATACTTCCCAAACCAAACAATGCCATCCCCCAACTGATCCCTCTATCTCACATTAACCAGAAACTTAGAACAATAAATACATGAGCTATTAATTTCACTTGGGTGGGGGGTGGGGAGGTGGGGGGGGCAAGGGGAAAAAAAATCATTCCCATGTCATTATATGAAAATGTACATTAAAAACAAAAAAAAGGTTCAATTCCTGGACTTAAAATTAACTTTGAGATTGAAGCACTCTTCTCTCACTGTGTTGAAGGGGTCAAACTAGCAAGAATGTTAAAGTAATCAGAAATCCCAGATATACAAAAAAAAAAAGAACTTAGAGCTTGTCTTACACCTCAGTAATCCAAAAACAATAATCACTTTGCGAACCAATGTCAAATGACTTTTCCAACTTGATAATCCAAACAGGAAAGAGAGATTTGCACCTTAGACATCCAGTCAAATTGCTTTTACAATGCACCGGAAGTTTCAAACAACCGTGCAATAAAACAGAGCCACTTGCTGCCATTAAAGGCCTGTCTGAGAGGAACGGCTGGGTCCAAGACTTCTCCTGATGATCAACAGACGCTGGGCTGTGATTTCAAGTCTGCCCGGATCTTGTCATATTTCCCAATCCGCATTCGCACAAACTCACCCAGGGGCTAGAACAGTTAGAGCCAAGTGTGTTTGGAGTGAGAGGCATGTAATCTTAATCAGGATTTAATGTACAGCCAATCTTACGCAGCATTTATAACACACAGCACCAACATAATTTCGTGCAAATATTCACTTTGCTTACACGTACAAATTCATAGACATAGACATGAAGTATCAAGACTAAAGGAGAGATTCCTGTCAGAGGTTCTTCTTCTAGCCTGTCTAATGAATTCTTGTCTAATCCAATGAAATCTGCTCTGGAATTGGGGGGGGGGGGGGGGGGGGGGGGGTGCAAATGGCAGGGGTAGATGGAGGAGAGGCATGGAAGCGGCTGGCTCGCGGAGGTGCGATCCGGAAGCCCAGGACGTTTTTTTTTTTCTTCCCCCCCTCTTAAAACCGGCGGCTCATCCTTTTTGCCTTTCCGATATCTGCCGCTCTTCTGCTCCTGGTCAACAGCACAACCCCGGCACAATCCGTCACCACGCAAAAAAAAAAAAAAAAAAAGCCCTGGCTCGACGGGCGAGGGGAGAATCGGCCGGCCGTTGCCATGGAGACGGTTTGTTCACACTTACAATTCTCCACCCCCACCCTCCCCGGTAACCCTTTCCAGATTTCCACCCCCAATGCACCCCCCCCCCTTCCCCCCACCCCAAAGCGGAAGGTTTTCCTTTTTTCTTTTTTTTTTTTTTCCAGAAAGAGAAAAGAAAAGTGCATTTGAAAGTGTAATCCTACCTTGAGAACAAAAGGTTGTGGGGGAGGAGGGAAACACTGTCCTTAAGGTAAACTGTTGCATGTAGGAGTCTCTGCTATGATCATCTCACTTCTGTTTTTCCAGTGTAAGTGATGACAAAATGGTGCAAGTTTAGCTTTTGTTGTCACACACCACCTTGTCTCCCATGGCAATTGGAACAACAGTGTGCGTAGCCCAATGAAAAGTGTTACCATGTGGTCGTAAGAATTGCTCAAGTCCTGCATTTTACAACTTCTTCAAACAGGTGTCTTTTCCAGAGTTGCAAATATAAATACAAGACCGTATCGTTCCTTTGATAGATGGACAGAGTACGGACTACACTTGGACCGAGTGTTCGAGAAAGCTCAAAACCAGGTTGAAAAGACTTCCTCTTGAAAATAAATTTAAAACAGGCAGGGTACAGACATTGATATTTACCAACATACAGGCACACACACACACACACACGCCAGAGAATATAGCTTATCTATATTTATATATACTGACTAAATGATCTGTGGATAACAAGGACTCAGTATATTGTTTGTTAACTGGTTTTCCAGGTGTTACCATTTACAAGTCTCCCAGCTGTAGTATGTTTGAGTTACACAGTGCAACAGGTTAGTCTGAATGAGGTAAAAAAAAAAAAAAATCACATCAACTCAAACAGAAACCAGGAATATACCATGAATCATACTTTTCAAGACTGCGTTGAAAAACGGCAAGAAAAAGAAAAAGAGAAATGAGGCAGAAATCCAGCTGGCATGGGTACAAATGAAACAGAGACAGTAAGATGAAAAAAAAAACCTCCACATGAAAGCAAGCAATGCTTCCTAAAATCATTTTGTCACATCAAATAGTCTCTGCATTTCATGCGTGCTCTTTTGGGGGAAAAAAAACAAACAAAAACAAAACTTGAGTCCTGAACTAAGTTGTACGAACAATCAATTCTTTGATAATCCATAAGAGAAACAGAACCTTTCACCCACCTTCATTTCAGATGGATCGGGTTCAATCAAAACAATCTATGGCAGGATATTTAATGGGTTTGTGAGAATCAATGTGTCAACTCCTAACAGCTGCAAAGCAGGTTGCGGTGTCTGTGCATGTGTGAGCGAGTGAGTGTGTGAGCGAGTGTGTGTGTGTGTGTGTCTGTGTACACGTGTTTTAGAGTGTGGCCAAAAAATGTGTTTAAACCCATACACCCGCTATTTTCCCCGAAATATCTTTTGTATATGTTTTGTACACACAGTGCTTGGACTCTCTATTGATTGTATCAATACTGAATGCAATACACAATGGGTGTGTTATTGCTACCGAGGTCAAATCAGGGCCGCTCACATTCAACCCTAAAGTGGAACTGACAAGTAATCATGAACGTACTAGATAGCCATCTCACCAGTCACCTCCAAATATTTACTTGGACAATGCCTCCGCTTAATCTAACAGTAGCTTGCTGCTAACCTGCTACTATAACCCACTGCATCACATCAAAGCATCTACAAATGACTGTTCAGTCACTGAGCGTCCAGCACATTTCCACCTGCCAAGGCCGCGCATGGCAACGCTGTTTTGTAGCGTTATATTGTCCAAAGTTTTATCTGACAGGAGGGGCCGACATTCACTTCAAGCGCGTCATCGCAGAACTCCAGGAATTCCACTCCGACGGATCCTAATAAACGACGGGGCCGATACCGTCGGAAGTTACCGCCTTATCAAGTCTTGCCAGGATCAGCGCGCTGCCTCTCATGCTTCTTAACTCTTATCTACGGTTCAGTCCACCTGCTTACAGGTACAAGCATACTTCAGCGACTCCCAAGTGTCCTGTTTGGCTGTCAGCTGTTATTGTTTAACAGGAGTAATACACAGTAATGATGGGTGTCTTCTCAGATGGGCGGGATGACGCAGATACATACAGACTGAAGATCACTAGAATAATTATTATGGGATTCTAAAGAACGCCATCTAGAGTATTTATTATTGGATTCTGACCTTTTCATATCAGCACTGACACATAGACACTCCAAAAGAGAGCAGATATGACTGATTATTTGCATGGCATGCATGACACATGTACCGTCCTGCTTAGAGGAACTGGGTTTATCATCATAAACCTGTTTGAGTTACTCAGTTACATCTATAGGTAACTGAGCTGCGCTAATTGGCAGCATAAGAGACCTCTTGGCTGTAAACCGTGTTCCGGAACTTCTTTAACGAGAAAAAAAAAAAACCCTCCCCTTTCCATGGTACATTCATCCAATCGACATACCAGTATCGTACTTTGTCCCAGCGGTATAGGCTAATATGTGTATGATGTGGCCTTGTCAAAATGTCTAACACATTCTACTTATGGAAAGCAATTAAAATGATCACAGGCTGTAATGGCATGCACGACTCACCTCGGAGAAAATCAGCATGGCTTCCCTCATTTATTCAGATGTGGCCAGAGGCCAAGCGAGCAAAGCTACAAATGTGCAGGCCAACACACTTGAAGCTCTTCACAATAAGGCTATGTTCCAGTTTGGACAGGGGAAAATGCTTAAGGCAACTTCTGTTGCGTACGAGCTTTCGATTAAATAGCGAATGTTGGGAAATAGCACAGATCAAAAACAAGGTTTTTTTTTTTTTGTAGTTTCACAGTTGGTATTACAAATTTATGTAAATAAGGGTAAAAATTAAGAAGAGGCATTCCCTCAACATCCATTGCTTTACCATTTTCTACGCTGTCTGAATGTGATCGTTTGAAGTTCTGAGGAGCAGTAGTAAAAAAGAAATACGTTGAAACACATGGAAAGCAGCAAACAAATAATATGGCTACAAATAAGACACAAGCAGACGTCAGATTTCATTAAATCGATTATGATATCATCCTGTTCTCCCTTGATACGTGAAGTATAAGAAAAACCATTAGAAGAACAAGTAAGAAAAGAAAAAAAAAAAAGAATTAAAGCCTTGAAATGGAAAGGAAAACTTTTGAAGAGAAAAGTAACACAGAAGAGAAGGAGGAGGAGGAGGAGGAGCAGGGGGGAAAGAAACGGGGAGGGGAGGGCTTTGTGCCACGACCGTCCCCGTCTGAAAGGCTGAGAGAGAGAGAGAGAGAGAGAGAGAGAGAGAGAGAGAGAGAGAGAGAGAGAGAGAGAGAGAGAGAGACCAGCCATTGTAATGCAAATGTCAGAGCCCTGTCCGCTGTTTGTGGCAGGAAATTTAATTAGCAGTTGTGTAGCTACGATACAAACCAGGTGGAATGTGAAGAATGCCCTGATGAGTAGAGGCTTAGAGTGTTGGGGGAGGAAGGGTGGCAGAGACAGAGACCGTGAAAAAAAAAAATCATTTTCCAACAAGTTTTAACCTGTTGCTACAACATTTTAAAAAGGCGGTTAGGATGGGCTTATTTTTCCTTAGAGCTCTCAAGACGGTAGAACTGGTTTAACGTTATTAAATCATCTTTTATTTGCTATTCAAAGAAAAAAAAAAAAGACAGAACTGATAAAAATAAATAAATAAATTAAAAAACCACCACAAAAAGTAAGAACTAAATCAACCCGACCGACTACAAACTCGTGACAGTAGTTTACAAAGTAGCCGCGGAGCTCTTTTTACTACCGCGCGTGGTCAGCGATCTTCAAATGCCACTCCTCTGCCAATCATATTTGCAGCGTCATCAAAAACCACAACAGGCGAATAGAGATCCATTAACGAGAGCAGAGTTGACCATCGTTACGATGGCAAAAAGTGATGATGTCTCTGGCGTATTGCTATAAAAACCTCATCTCCTTCGCCAAATTTGTGCTCTCAAACAGACACTTGTGATTTCAAGATGACAAAGTCATCCTGTACCTCGAGGCTTAAGAAGCAAAAAACTGACTCAGTCACGTTATTCATTCACTCTGACACATCCTAATCTTATTTTTTAATCACAATCTTGAGATCATCAAATCTGAACAAGCTTTGGGGGGGGGGGGGAATCTCGAATCTCTCTCGACCCCCACGCTGTTGACTTGCTAATTAACAAGGAAATATTTGGTATCTACAACAAAAATGTTCCAACACAGAGCTGATAGTCAGCGTCTAGTCCGTATCATCCCCCAAGCAAGGGCAACGGCAGCTGTTGAAGTAGGTAGGATAGTAAAGCTCTCCAGGGGCTGGGTCTCCTCCAGATTGGGCTAAATACAGAGATGGCCCACTCATATACACAAGGGCTGGACATGTGATCAGGAACAATCTCTGGTCATCCAAACACTCCCAGAGAGGCAGCTCTGCAGCTGTCCACTTGGAGCTGGCCTGTACTACAGACAGGAGTCCCTTTAAAATGACTGTGTGGTGTTGGGTTACTGTGGACAAAGCTGAAAGCATCACCAAGGCAAAAAGGGAGTGCAGATACTTTCAGGGTTTTTGGGGGGGGGGGGGGGGGGGGGGGGCGGTCGTCGAATCAAACAAACCCGAAAGCTGAAGCGCACCGGACATCGAATCTCGGTTCAACATGGCATCTCGTGGCCCCGGGACCAGCCGTGCGTGAATACGGACACAAGGCTGCAGCTTGTGTCAATAATAGGGTTACTGGTTCACTGCTCCTCGGTACACATGTGCGTGAGTGTATCTGTGTGTATGTGTGTGTGTGTACGCGAGAAAGAGATAAGAGCCAGGTATACAGATTACTGACTAGATAGTAATTTAGAAAACCATGAAAGCGCTACATTAAATTCTATGTTTCTACAGAATGATTTAAAAGGTTGGTGTGTTTGAGGGGTTTTGTGTTGGTTTTTTTTCCCTATTTGTGCCCAAGGCAATCAGTGAACACCTGTCCTCTCTGTTCCTTACCAACAACATCAAACCAAAAGAGCTCCCCTCCTTTCACAACATTTTACAGTTAAGCTAAGCTTCAATCTGGACTAAATCACAGTTCAAAAAAAAAAAGAAAAAAAAAACCTCAGACTATTCCCAGAACGACGAAGCGAAAAACGTGCGAGACACTGCGCTCTCCATCGGATCTGCTCTTTTCACCTTCCCCCTCTGACCTGCCTCTGCAAGCCAAAACTATGCACCCCGGCCGCATAGATGAAAATAACCTGATTAAAAACACTGACTTTTGAAAGAATAACATTTAACCCCCCCCCCCCCCCCCCCCCCCCCCCCCCCCAAACCAGCCCATCCCCTCTCTTTCCATTAGTCTGGGTGTATTTGTGTATCAAGTTGCCATGTAAACAGCTGCTCAGATTTTGGTTGCTTGGAATTTCATTCTCATTCCTTTATTTTCTTTGCGGTGGGTGTGTAACAGAATTAATAGCTTGTTTCTTACAAGACTGCATTGAAGTGCTTTGTCAAATCAAGTGTGCACACACTTTTAATCCTTATTACAGATACAGGCTATTTAAGGACTTCAGCAAACATTTGTTTTTTGGCTCAATACAGATTAAACCAAGCACATTAAAGCATAATGTTAATGTTATGATGGAAGTGAACGTGAGTCTTCAAGAGGAAGAATTAAAAAAAAAAGCGCAACCTGACTCAGATCGCAGTGAACAAAGAGTTCTGTGATTTCGATGAGTTACAGAATTCCTCAGATACAGTGGCTTCACAGAGATACACAACCAATGTCGAAACCCAGCTGACATCCAATCAGATGTTCAGAACTGCTGTCAGTGAAATGTCAAAACCCAACTGACATCCTATCAGATGTTCAGAACTGCTGTCAGGGAACTCGTAAGAATTGCACAGCCAAGAGACAGGCCGTGTGACACAGGCTAACCGGAAATCTCACAAGCACAGGCAATGGGTATTTGGTCTCATCAATAATTAATCCTAGCTACATGAATCATTCATTTCTCTGCCTGGAAGCTGAATCCTACCTGGAAATGCACCTGTGATAGCATATTCCATTACAAGAAACTAGATATTGCAACCATTTCGAAATTTCATGGTGTAGAGACTCATCAAGCCCACTTGTTGCTCTAGCAAAAATATCTCGCGGCAGAATCCGACAGGCGTGTCTGGAGCGAGCGAGAGTTTAACAGGTCTGATGTTCATTAAAGTAAGGCAAACTCAAGGGAGACCAATAAAACAGCAGCCTAAACACACCGTCAATACTCTGACTGACGTAACCGATTTTAAGAGCACAAAAAAAACAACAACGGGTAAATACGCACCGAACCCCGCCGCTTAAATAATTATACTGATCCCCAACTGTCTCTGAGGCTAAAAGAGGGATTGGTCAGTTGGTCTGAGATGACTATAACGTATTAGCTCCTCTTTTATTGCTTTGCCTATTAACCTTATTATCACCATGGGGTTTTTTTTTCTGTGGCACAGACACCCGTTGCTAAAGAGAAATCAATAGTGGAGCAAACCAAATGGGAAGGGACACCTGGACCATGTGCCATTGTCATGAAGTGGGGTGTGTGGGTGGGTGGGGGTGTGTGCGGGGGGGGGCGCTTGGAGAGGTGGAGGCTCATTAAGAAAGCTCTCTTGCTTAGCCTCTGCTGTTGAACAGGTGGAATATCACTGTTGTGATGCTCTGCACTTTAATATTACAGCAGGGTGGTTGGGTGAGTGGAGTCAAGCTGTCGTCAAGCTGTCGTCAAGCTGTCTGAGCACTGGTCCTGACATTCAGTGATGATGTCATCAAACACGAGCACAATACAATCACATAATCTAATTTACTGCAGCGGTGATGCAAATGATCTCCAGCTACTCCTTGATGAAGATGTCAGTTTCAGTGCATACACTGGGTGACAGCATACATTGCTATTCCTATCATACTATTACAGTCAGTCTATATGTCAAGAAAGCCAGATCAAAATACTGATGCATGGTTAATGGGCAACATGACAAAGTAATTAAATGTGTTTTAATTAACAGCACTACCAAGACATGGTAACTTCTAGTCATAAAAAAAAGCTTTAAAAACATCTCGAGGATGCTGAATGAAAGTTATGAAGGCTTAGATCAGAATAAGAAAACAGCTGTTGAACTATGGAGAACTTTGCTATTACATAAAGCAAGTTCCGCGGTAGCCCACTGACCAACGATGGATTATTCCTATTCTTGACAAAAATTTAAATTTAATTTGCAGTGGTGCAATGTCATTTCTAAAGACGATTCAGGCATATTTACCAAGCGAACCTCCAAAAATACATTTAGAGCATTATTCGACAGCTGAGTGAAACACAGGCATAAAAAAGAAAAAATATGAAAAGAAAAAAAAAAGGTTGGCACGAAAGTTATTTCTTGGTTATCGATTTACACAAACATTGGGGGCATTTGAGTGTTAAAACTCGTTTATCCCGAAGCCAGAACTTCACCAAATAATGTTTACCCGTTTTTATGGAAAATCGGACTGTGCGACGCAGTTGGGTCTCATCTCCAGTGACATCGCATTCGCCAAATCTCTGGTCAGCCAGTAAACCACGGAGCAGGAAAATAAAAGTAAACATTGTACAGGAGAAACTGTAATAAATAGATAAGCTGATTACATATGTAGTTTATTTTACTAACACTACGCTCAAATCTGAAGTAGCATGTTAATTTATCCGCTCTGAACCGACTTCACTAACGTAGCTTCCTTGTGACAGAAGTGCGTGGCAAGACCACAAGCTGTTTCAAATCATGTCAAACGATTACTCTTGTGGTCCATACAAAGTCCTTAGTGTAATGTTACAATTTATTAATGCATATGCCACGTTCTGACGCTTGCTGTCTCAGTTAGAAATTTTCTCTTGCCATGTTCAGGACTGGCTACCTGTTGACATGCTCTCAATAGCGATTTAGCATCGCCTGCCAGCTAACATACCTTTAAATCGGTGTTAACTTTAACGTCAATTAGCTGTAGAGACACATCAACTGTTAGTTAAGTGCAGATGGTGAAATCAGACAAATATACCAAAGCCTCTCCTCTCGTGGCATTTACCGTCTAGGAACAGCAACCACGCGAGCAATATGTCCATCTAACGTTAGCCAGCTTACTAAATCAGCTTGGTTTCTGACGTTGATGCAATAATCATCCGCAAGGAAACCTAAACTAGCTAACTAGGAAGCTGCTTTACCCGCTACACGCTAAACTTTTTTTATAATTTACTTTTCTCTAGTACGATAAATTATTCTGACGAGCAGAGGTTACATGGGCTGCAGTAGTTGGTAATCAAAGTGTATCTAAAAAGTTCATACAGTTAAACTAAGTTAAACTGAGTAATCACACAAGGTGTACAATTTAACCGATTATTGGAAGAAATGAAGAAAACAGCGGGTAAATAACAAAACAGTCAACTAGTCAGAAAGTTAAACGGTTAATTGGGAGGTGAACAGCACGCTCCAAACTAGCTTGGCTGTTTGGCAAGCTAATGTAGCTAGCTGGCTAGTTAGATTTAGTGTAAGCAGTGAGGAGAGTAGGGTGTGAGAGGCAGGAGAAGGTACACAGTCTATACCCACAGCATATTATGTGAAATCAAACTGATCATTTCTAACCATTAAAATGATAGTCACCTTAGCCTTGTGCTTAGTTCTGCCCTGGCTGTGCTTTCTTTCCCCTCTCTCTTTCACTTTCTCGTTCGCCTCCAGTTGCTGCTGCTGCTGCTGCTGTTGCTGAGTGTTGCTCCCGTTGGTAAGTAACTGTCTCCACGACTACAGTCACTATGGCGCGCGGGGGTCTCGAGGCAACTGTTGCTACCGTCCTCTACATACGTCAGGGTCTAAAAAACAAAAGGGGTGTGTATCAAACTGAAGTCCCTCCTACAGCATGCCCATTTTCCTCATCACTTCTTGAATTCCCGCTGTCATCGGTGCAGAATACCGCTTCTTCCTCACACGTTACCGCCAGTCCTTGTTATATCCCCGCGCAGGTGACGAGTTCGCACTGATGTTAGTAATCAGTATGATATTGCATGGTAACCTCACATTCTGTCCTCATCGAATGATGTTTTAGAGGCTGCTGGTACAAGAAATTAAAGTATGTTCACCTGTACAAAGATTGCACATAAGCATACACCGCTGTAAATCCGTCACACGAATTTAACTGCCGCGGATCTTCGATATATTAAAACAACAGCGGTGAAAATGGCCCATCGGTTTTAAGACAGTCTTAGTCACTCGACAGGCTACTGCAACAAAATGTCTTTATGAGGATTTCATTTTGAGTATGTTCCCCAAAAACTTGAGCAAATTAATTAAAAATAACGATTTGTGAGTTAATTTCCTTACCAAAAGTTACAATAAGCCAACATTACTTAGAGCCCAGACTACTCTAAAAATCTATGCAAATAGTTAATGTAAAATCAGTCATTATAAACTGCAAGGCCAATCAAGAGTAATCGCTAAATTAGTCGATCAAAAGGAATAGTTTTAAAGGCATAATAACCATCAGCCGCTTGGTGGCGATGTAACACCAAGGGATACGTTAGAACTTACATCAGTTACATGGGCTTTCTTAGAATCGACCAAAATTTCACATGCAAATGAAATTGGGGCTGTAGTGACATCTAAAAAAGCAATCGACCGACGGAGAAGTTGTTTCCAAAGCAGCGCCAGGTGTCAACACGGCTGTATTTGCAAAGGTTGCGTTTCGAGGCGTTTCACACCTGGCTCCTTACTGACATCTGCTGGTCTTTAAAAGTTCCTGTATGTGACACTTCAATCCAATTTCTGATTATTTTTTCCTGCCAGTTTTACTTCTCTCACCTTTTCGCTCAGAGATCATTTGAAAAGAAAAACAATCGTAATGTCACTAATCCGATTTAAATGACGGGTAAATTAAAAACAAACAAAAAAAAAGATTTGGCACTTATAAATACACATGACATGAAGTCATTAGCGTCTCAAGCTTTGATTATTTTTCCTTAGTTTTGGAAGAGGGCAAGGGTAAGGTGAGTGATGGACGCATGTCAAATTTGTGTGATATTGTCTTATACTCAACTATGCGGTCAAACAGAGGAATCTGTATTTGTGCATCCTGAGCAACTGGGAGATAAAGTAGGGTGCAGTCCTTTCCTTTTGCTCATCTCAGCTCATTTTTTTCAGATGTCAGTAAATGGCTGTGTTTTACTCATTAATTAATGTGTAAAGAGTGCTGTTGGGATGTGTGTGTCACTCAGATTGCTCTTCACTGACTGTGCAATTGGCAACAGTTCATACTTTGGACCTGTTGTGTTCGTAAATCCACCCTCATACCCCCAAATGATTTACCAAAATTGATCTACCTACTGAACTCAGGATAATCAACACTAATGTGTTATGCGGACACATTTTTACGATACGAATAGTTTTTGCTATTATGTATTTACATTTCCCATGTGTTCAGGTTCTGTTACAACTGCATTGCCTAGTGCTACCAGTGTGGTGCTTGAACTGCAAATGGTGATGCATGAGGAATACAGCAAGTGTTAAATGGCCTGATTTTGAGTGCGGTGCTTTTATAGATGATATAGTTAAATATTATATAAAAGCCTGAGGTAGATACACAATTAAATAGTTCATAAACCCGTGCAGTTGGAGGTTTTCAAATATTGTAATATAACGAGACGGGACTCAGGCATGTGAAACCTGACGTTTGTACGAGGCAACACCGCGGCGTTTACCATGATCACGTGCCTTATGAGATGCATTGAAAGTTTGAAACGCCATACTATTGGCACTTTCATGATGTGTGCGAGATGACACAAGGCATCGTGCATTTAAAAAATGACATTGTTCCCTACATGGCAACACAGCAGAGGTTACTCAGCGACCCAGAAGTTTGGCGGGTCTTTTGAAAAGCTCGTGGAAATGCAGCTAAAATGCAGCGCTGTGCGTCAGTGCTAGCGGTATTTCTTGTGAAAACATTTCTAAATATGATGAGAAAGCTACAATTTAAAAGTTTTCTCTTGTCTTTGTTATCTCTATCTGAATAATGGTTCCTAATACAGGAATGATGTTTGTTATTTGCCGACAAATATTTGCCCATTTATTCCCAGTTTAGCTCACTGGATAAAACTGTAACGGTTTAAACTTCTACGAGCGGTTAATAGTTAATTTCAAATCGTTATCAAATTAGAAATCATCAGATTGTCACCTCTAACGTGAAGCTCACCGAAGTTGAACTGTCGCGCTGCCGTTGAATAGCCGTGTGTGCAAAATTGCCTAAACAACTAAATGCATAAAATTTGCAAAGATTTTTTAAAGCAACATATTACTTGTTTGTAATATGTGCAAATAATTGTTCAGGCTGACAGATCATATTGAATAGTATTCCGAATGACAGAATCACAAGTGCTTGTGATGTCCGGAAGGGTTCGATTTCTATATCAGACGATGTGCTTCCCGTTTGCACCAATGACATATATGCATCTGTCACTGGTGTGCGCGGGAGGGCGTATTGGCGCAATTTTATCTAAATGCTCACATTGAACTGATGTGTGCGTGATCTACGAAATCAGCTACGTGAAGTGAGATTAAAATCGGCTCACCATATTTTAGAACACGTCATTTATTTCAATCTCCAGGTGACTGCCCGAACAACTGGACTTCTAGCCTCCAATTGATTGGTAAGTACAGGTTAAAAAACTCTAACTAGTTTTTGTTAAACTAGGCCGACTTCTTCTATTCGTAGCAGGGATGCTGTTGAAGTAAAGTTAGCTGTGGAGATACTGCTCAAGCCTCGTGTTATAACCCTATCTGAATTGAAAGCTTTCGTTGGTTTTAACAAATTAACACCTCTGCTACCATTCAGGGGCTACTTGGTCTACTACCAAAATACACCTGTATGAAATGAGCTGGGTAATTAGCTGCTGGCTAAATTAAGTAAACTGGGACTGCAGCAACGAATGTAGCAAACGATGTACTGCAAAACAACGGCAGTTGTCTACTGCTACCTGAACTGACACAGATTCACGAGATTCCTGAACTGAACCTCACCTTTATACAACCACGAATAAAACGTGATGATTTAGAGTTCATCATCTAACTAGATGACAGATGTCTGAGTTCGTTCTCTGAGGAAGACTATACTGGTTTGTCTTGTTACTGGGGCTCCTGAAAGCAAGTATTCCGTGAATTTAGGAGTCAGGTTTACACCAAACGTACATTTTTTTCAGTCGGTACCGCAGTATGAGGCAAAGGAAGAAACGTTCGTGTAGTTTTCTGTTTTTAGCAAACCAGTTGAATTTTCCCTGTCACTCAGACGTCAAACACGTGGCCCGTCAGTGATTAAGAGCAGGTTTGAAAACTCACTGACCAACACTTTCCATTGTTCACTCATCGTATATGGATTCTGCATCATATGGAGTCTGAATATTAGCAACATATATTCCCGGGAAAATAATAATAATAATAAAAAAAATTCAATATACATTTTCATGTGAATCACTCGCTTGCAAGCTGACGTGTCGGTGTGCTCCTGTCTATCCCAGCTATTGTATTAACCAGTGTATTAGGAAACTTCTTTGTTTTAACACAGAACTAGTGTGCTGATTTAATAGGTCTGATGAGAGTGGCCGCTTGTAACCTCCGGATTCGAGCAGCACCCTTTAGCCACGCGAGCTTTGTGCATCAATGGGAATAGTGAGACGCTGTGGTGTGATGTGCTTTGGAGTCACGTGATGGTGTAGTGGTGTTCTTTTTGCTTCTCATCTCAATTGGTTGAGCCAGTCTTTCTACAGTGGAAAGAGGTTTCTCATTATCTATTTTGAGAAGCATCATGACTCAAGTTGACCGGCATGTGTCCCAAGTCACAGTGTGGGCTAACCAGAAATTTGTTTTTTTTTTTTTTTTTCCTCTTCTCAATTTGGTATTTTAGAGTTAGGAACTAGGGGTGGCTTCTGAATGATTAATGAATTCACTTATTTCAGCTATTTTCAAATGCATTACATCTCACAGAGACATGAAAAATACGATGAATGAAAACATTCTCAGAGAAAAAAAAACATAAACACAAGACTGTTGTTTCCTCAGAGAAAGGCTGTCGTTTTTTCGTCAGTGGTACTGTCCCCTAAAATCTGTTGTAGGATGTCCTTTAATTTCAGGCCAAGTATTTTGTTTAAAATGCATTTTCAGTAACGACGAGATTCCTGTCTGGATGTAACCGTTCTAATGCTCGGCAGAAAATAATTTGTCATTTGCCCCGTCTGCGTCAAATTTTATCGTTGCTCTCACCGCTCATCATCACTTATCTCTGTTTAATCTGGTGACATTGGAGAATGAAGCATATGGCTTCTAATCTTATCTTGTCATAAACTTGCATCTAAAACAATCTACAAATAGCTGTAGGTCAACAGTGCCAGGTGGTAATGGAGAAACTACATGCTTAGCAAACAACAAAAAAAAAGGTTGTTGCGTATTAGAGTTTAGGCCCAGTCTGACTTTACAAGGTGAACTTGACATCTCAGAGCCTTTAACAATCTGGGTTGTTTGATCAAAATAAACTGCGCCAGTGTCTAAGTCCAATAGTAAAGTAAAGCGGGACTTTTTTTTGTTGTTGTTTGTTTGTCTTTGTCCTATGCTACTTTTCATACGATGAAGAAGAGGAGTTTTGGGGGGATTTCTTGAGCCGTATCATCTCAGAGAGAAAGCAGCTCCGTGGTTTTCATTATTCATACTAATATTACTTTCATGTAGCAATTGCATTCTTCTTGTAGTTCCGTTTGACAAGCTTTGGGCTGGGATTTTCACAAACTCCCCTCACAGTTGAGTTCTAATTGCTGTCGCAGGCCGGTTTTGCAAGGCAGTTAGGGTCACATTTTTTGTGGTTGAAGGGTCAGAGGGATTGGGTGATCTGTGGCATTTGATTTGAATCTGAAAGGGCCTTTTTTTTTTATCTTACTTTTATAAACATGTATTGATTAAGTTAATGCACAGCTGTTATACTACAGTGCTCTCTTCTTACATTGGATATTTGTGGTTGACGGTGTTTGAGTGTGAGAGTGAAAAGAATAGAGGTCATGAAAGGGTTTCATCATACCAATGTCACTTTTTTCCTGCGCTTAGGTGTCTCAAGTTTATGGACAGAAATATATACCAAGTGGTTAGGGGGCAGGGAGATCCTTCACTTCACCTTCCCTACGTCAAAGTCCTTTCTGCTTGTTCATCAAGTATGTGACTTACAGACAAGAAAAACAGGAATGATCTGTTCACTGGAGGTGCAAACGTAATTTCTCCTGACTTTAAAACTAAATGATGCCAGGAACTAAAATTAGATTACATTGAATTAATTCTGTTTTATTAGCATGCCTTTGTGTTTGCTTTGCAAAATTTTATATTTACTTATTAATAATTTAATTCGGAGTGTGTTTTGTCATAAGTGTGTGCTTACTCCTTTAAGTATCTTTATGCAGGATGTGGTTTGCACATCATGAACTCAAAATTGACCTCGTTGTTATATGCAGCATGGAATGGCTTTAGAAATTACTCTGACAGTGTGTAAATGGGGTTATACATGAGTATATGTGTTTGCACATGTATGTGCGTGTATATATATATATATATATATATATATATATACTGTTGTTTCCATGAAATCGACAGCCTCAGCTGAATGACCGTGATCCCTTTTTTATTTCTTTAGACTCGAAAATAAGTATACGTCATCATATAATCACAACTAATATTTTGAAATGTAGGTCAGCTGTGTCCGCTTGTGTCTACAATAGGTTTGTTTTCCATTTGGTGTGTGTGTAGGATGTCTATAAACTGAGATCAGCGCAGCTGTGCTCGCTTTTGCTGCCTCGCCTCATAGAGCAGTTTGTCCTGTAGTAACCTCTGTTCATGCGATTCTGTATGTGTTTGTAGCTTATCTGTAACGGGCCCTCCCCTGCTCAGTTCTGTCTCTCCCTTCAATGAGCTGGCATGTCCAAATATGGAGGATGAGTCTTGGTGTGGTGTGAGACGATTCAGCCAATGAGAGCGCTATAGTAGAATCCGCGTGGGGGAGGGTTAAGGAAGTGAAAGCAGTGAAGTTTATGGGCAGGGTATGTGTGTGGAGGAGGGGTGTGCTCTCAGTTTGATTTGAATGAGGGTTTGCATACATGTTTGTAAAGCAAGTGGGAGAGGCTAGCATTTTTGAGTATACCGGCAGCGTCAGTTCCCGGCGTTTTCGCGCAAGGAAAATCATTTGGAAACCAGTGCTTGCAGTTCAACCAAAGAAAAATCATCGATCAGATTGCTTCTAGAAATGCGCAGTAAGTCCGTCTCTTTTTGAATATCTGTCCGTGTGGACCTATCAGTGAGGTTATGCCGAGAGGGATACAGCCGTTGAGATATGAGGTAGCATCAGATCTTTCACTTATGGGCGTAGTATTATCTGTGGTTTCTATCTGGACTTCATGGAATGTAGCCTAAATGTGAAAGAGAACGGGCACTCGAAACAGATTTAAGATGTTATCGCTGTGTTTAAGGCGTCTGGGAGAAATTTGTTTGAACGATACGATCTTTTTTTATCATTTTTAAAAAATATTCCTCCTATAAGCTGTGAATTTGAGCATACAGATTTGTACCACGGGGTGTATGAGCATGTGTTGCATCCTCTGCATCACAGTATGCAGGAGGTGAATGTATTAGGGAGGACTTCACGCATGTTTAGATGGAGGTTCAGGTCTGGGACAGTATTGTCACGGGACTAACTGTTTTAAATGCACCTAAGAACAGGCAAGTGATGCATGGATTTTCTGGGTGATTGAAACTGAAACTCACCCCTAGTTGTCTCACCATCCCCCGAGAAAACCAGTTCAGACAGAAGGGCGTGGTATTCCGCTGGACAGTGTGGAGTGAGCGAGACAGATTAGCATCACAGTACCTAATGTGACAGGTGCTTGTAATATACATGAGCTCGTTTGTTTGAGAGCTAAGGTGTGGTTGTGTGCATTTTGTAGCTGTTGGTCTCGGCTCGTATAGAATGCGTGCAGGGACTCTCGATAGCCGGTTCTTGCGGTCTGGGTTCTCTCTTAAGTGCCGGAGGCCAGCTGCAGGTAGAAAATTTCAGTGCGGATGGGAATGAAGACTACAGTTTCTGTCGCTGTAACATCTGTCAGACAGCTAATGTTCTGCAGTGTGAACTCTGTTCTAGCATCTCTTCTCACTTTTGTCCCGTATTGTTTCATTCATAGTCCTCTTTTAAACATGTTCATTTCTTAAGCAGTCTGATGGCTTTGTGATCAATGTGAAATTCACAAGTCAAGAAAATCCCTGGAATTAATCCAGCACTATCATCATCGTCATAAGCTTCTTGTTGTGGATAAAATTCTTGCGTGAAGCCACACTAAACAGGATGTCAGGTCAAAAAAACAAAAAAAAACAAACCCTGCATTCAGTCTGATGTACTGAGAGCAGCGTGACGCTGTTGCTTGTATCTGCCTTATGGCTGTTTCTTAATCCGATCTTAATTATGGGAGACGGGCCCGACGGCTTGCGTGTAAAGTGCCGAGTGGACAGAGCCGTGACTGAACAGATTCTACCAGAGCCTCCCCCCCCCAGAAGAAACATTCCCACCAGGGCATTGCCATGGAAAGCTAACCTCCTCGTCCTCATTATCAGTCCCTGTAGGAACCAGAGTAGTTTGTGTTCCCCCATAAACACCAGAGGAACACCCAGAGGAACAACTGAGCGATAAGGAGAAGATGGGAGGGCCTGTTTAAACTAATTGGGCAACATACTGTTCTCTTGTGGCCGTGCTCCTTTTTGACCTGAAGTTATGACATAAAGTATTGATGAGTACAGAAGGCAGGAACCAGGGACTGTTTTGTAAGATGAGTAAGTCTGTTGTGACGGTCACATGTGCGGCAGCCCCGCGTGTGTGCGGGTTACGCGTTACGACACAGTCCATTAGAGAGGCATGGAGAACGAGAGCAGAGAAATTTGGAACGAGGGTGAAGATTTCAACCAACGAATACACCAGGGTCGTCTTAAAAAAAAAAAAAAAAAAAAATTGAATTTATGTTTCTTGATTCATCTTAAAGAGGTGGTGTGAAATGCAGATGCTTGGTTGTGACTGGAGGAGGGGGGTGCGTGTTGGGGGGGGGGGGGGAGACGTCCAGTTTTACTCCCTACAATGAGGCTTCAGAGGCTGGATCACGTGGCCTCATCAATGAAGCTCCAGTTCATCCGACCTCACATCCACTTACTCATCTGTTCCCGCCCCCCCCGGCCTTCTTTGACTAGGGAGTTGTTTAAATCCACGTCAGCTTAATCCTAACCACAGCTGAGTGTTCCAGAGGAATGCACAGCTGTTTGGCTGGATCGTTGGAGATGAGGGGGTACAATGGCCATATTTGTGGGTGCTGGTATCCAGTGGGCTGAGCTTTAGAGAGGTTATTGCGCTCACTCCGTTCTCTCCGCCAGCAAAGACAAGATAAGCTCGAGTGCACGCTGACCGGTAACGAGACAAAGTCTGACAGCACGATGGGGTAGAGGGGGCGTCCCACGGCCTGGACAGCTTGTTATTTGTAGAGGGAGAAATGACCTCCTCTCCTCCGTGCTCTTCTCCTCCCTCTCCTCCTTCTCTCAGTGGTCCACCATTTTCTCACAGATATTCCCTCGGCTATCATTCTTGTCGCATGCATTTACAGATAGCAGCTTGTGTCTGCTTCACAACAAGGCAAAGACCAATCAAGCCAAACAACGTGGATGGTGTTGTAGGCTGTTGATCTAGTGGCGAAAACCTT
This sequence comes from Chanos chanos, assembly GCF_902362185.1. NCBI lineage: Eukaryota > Metazoa > Chordata > Actinopteri > Gonorynchiformes > Chanidae > Chanos > Chanos chanos. The sequence goes on along the minus strand of NC_044503.1, from coordinate 8,152,322 downwards.
GCTGTTTTTGAAGATCTTTTCTGTTTTGCTTTGAACCCCTGAGAGTCTGTTATTCTTTCTCCCGCCCTTTCTCGACAGTCCCGATCTGTTTAGCCGGTCTCGCCATCGCACATCACAATAGGACGAAAGGACAGCTGGTATGTGTTTTCAACTGAAGCTGGGTTTAAACAAACACGAGTTTCTCCTTGAAAAGAGGCGGCGACCACGGTCAGGAACACAGGGGAAGGGGTTTTGTTGGAAGGGCTGCCAACGGCATTGTTCTAGAATAAATGACGTGTTTCCTGTTTGGACGTTCGGGGGCAACCCTTCCTGACCCTGCTGATGGAGAGAGATATGTAACCGGACTTGCTCGCGGAACTTCACGTCCCACAGCGATGTCAACATGTGTCTGGCATAGTTGAAACCATAAGGTTGGAAATGGGCAAAAAATGATCTTAGGCAGTCAAATCAGGATAGGTTTTTTTTTTCCATTTATGTAACCGCCACAGTCTTGGTCATTATGCATTTAAACGGTTTGAAATTGGCGGAAAGGGATTTTGTAACACGATTATGACCGTGGGTTCTTTTCAGTGTTTCAAAATGGCCTTTCGACTTAACACCAATCCATGTGAGAGTTAGGCGTAAAAACCTCAGTAAGTCATCGCGTTAATCAGAAATGACTCCTTTCAGAGTTTGTCACACAGCGTTAAGCTATTGTACGACTCTCTCGGGCCTTTGGCGTCAGATGATGCTAACGCAGCCCTTGTTGGTGGTCATGTTATAAGATCATAAACATTTCGCTGCAAGGTCGACATTTGACACGCGTACAAGGAACCTGTTTTTACTGATGTTTGCTAACTTGTAAATAATCCTCTGGAGACAAACAAATGTCGTATGTCGTCCGGGAGATGGGGAAGCTCTAAGCGACCGTTTGTTGTGAGTGTTTAGGCTGGGCTGATTGTCTGACACACATAGACGGTGTGCCTCCAAGCTTCTTTTGGGTCACATGCCCAAAAATCTCCCGGTGAGCAAGCATCGGTGTCGTTGGCTCTGGTTCACACACACACACGTCATCCACGGCACCTGACCGCGCGTGTGTGTTTTACGGGATCTTATCTTGTTACCTCCCCGTCTCTGGACAGGCTTAATCTTAGCTGAAGGATTGGAAGGGACAGCAGTGCTCTTCAGTGCTTTGTCTGACTGACTCTCTTCTCTCCAGCTATCGTGTGTGAGCCAACGACCATGTCTACAGCCGAGGTGATGGACCCTCCAGCAGACGTAAGCTGTCTACAGTCCTTCGGAACCGGAGACAGCATCGCCTCCCTGGATGAAGTCGCGGTGGAGTCCACAGTCAAGTGAGCGTTCAGCTTTTTCACTTTCTATATTCATTTACAATAACAAGACAATAAAAAAAAAAGCTGTTAAGAAGGATGCAAGCTTTGAGAACTTCTTGCTTTTGAAAGAGAAGGATATGGATTTGTATTGAAATGAATTTTGTGCTTTTGTGAATTCATGGAGAGAGGGAGAGAAAAAGAGAGAGAGATTTTGTGTTCATTCAGAGGCTTCAGGGCTGTTAGATTCAGCAGATCTGGAATTTCTATTATATTTGTGCTGATATTTTAATAATTTCCCCTCCAGTGAGTCATCAGGGGAGGACTCGGCCTGTGAGAGGGAAGAGGAGAGCATTACCAAATCTGAGGTCACTCCCCCAGCTAGCGAACAGAGTACACACACACAGTCAGGTGAGCACTGGCTTTCTCTCACACACACACACACACAAACACACACACACACAATGTTGATACAGCAAATATATATGTGTGTGTGTGTGTCAGTTGTGGGTCAACTACAGTGCATCACACTGCACAAGGCTTTTTTCAAACACTTCACGCTTATTTTTAGATTCAGCCGATAAAGTGCATCTTTGGAGTTCCCCTTAAGTGCGCATCGAACACATGCAAAAAAAAAAAAAAAAAAGGAAAAGAAAAGAGAAAATTTGCTTCCTTGAGATCTGCGACACTACATGTGTGATCTAGATAGCAGGGTTTCAGTACGCCCTGAGAACTTAGACATGTGAGCATTTTTCTGACTCAGGTTATTGGTATTTTAAAAAAAGATTTGATTTTCTTAAGCACCAAACGAGGACGCCATGTGAATTTATTGTGAGTACAGCTCTCTGTGTTAAGGAAGTGTGTGTGTGTGTGTTTGAAGAGGAAGTAGACAGGATATGGCTCTTTGTGCCAGGAAAGTTCCTTTTTCCTGTCTCCTCGTACTTATGGCCAAGAACATTTCAATTTTTTTTTTCATCGTTTTATTCTCTGCCGGGAAGAACAACGTCAGCTGCCAAGATGTTGTCAGTCATTTAAAAAAAAAAAACACGCCATCATACAGCTGCTCCAGTTCTCTAGATTCCTCTCTCCTCGTGAGAGAGACCTGGGTTTCCACATGCTTTTCTGCAGATACAAATCTAAAAAGATCGTTCATTGTATCTTTCCCTTTGCTCAAAAGATACGTTGAATTTCAGATAAACAGGCTGGGTAACGTTTCTGATCATCTTTTAACTGCCGTTTTAAACAGGTCGCAATGACCTGTTTTAGACATGAGGGCGTAGTTTTGTTTATGTTTTGGGTTTTTTTTTTGTTTTTTTTAAAAAGTGTTTAGCACCATGGTTTAGTTGGTGGAGCACACAAAGGGAGAGGTCACGTTTTTGATGGTTTAATAGCGGTTTGAAAACACCCAGCCTGTGAACGCCCGGAAGTTTCCGCAGGGTCGCCCCTATACATCTTGTTTACATAGAAGACTGAAAGCCCCGAACAGGCTCTGCTCTCTGCTGGGTCACATGACACAAACGTTTACTGCCCTGCTAGCGGTTTGGTCAGCCGTTGTTTTGGATGGGTTTTTTTGCGTCCCCTGATGGGTTTATGTGATAGTCTGTTATGAGGAAATGTGTAACCCATTTATTTGACCTACAATGGGCTGGACATTTTTTTTTCCCCAGTTACGTGACATTGGAAACATTCTCCACGAAATGTTAGCGTCGCAACAGTGGTAGATTGAGAGCACAGATACCCAAGGCGCTGAAATGAATTTGAGAGACGGTAAAATGACCAGAATGAATCGGAATGTGAATGTTTGCACACTGGCTGATGGCTTGCGGCTAATTGCGGTCGGTGTTGGGGATTAAAGCCCAGCTCTGCTGTCAGATCTAATTGGGTTTGAGGACTTGCCAGCGCAGCAATTAGTATCATCTGTTTGGGGGGTTTCTGTGTGTCTGGTCAGAGGAATCTCACACTGGGCCTTGACTCTCTGTGTGTGGGTGTGGGTGTGTGTGTGGTGTGTATGTGTGTGTGTGTGCGCGCCTGGCCACTGGGAGAGCTGCGGGACGGACTGTGGGGTCAGCACTTCCCGCCGGCCTTGGCTCAGTGCCCCGGCGTTGCGGACCGGGAGAAGGGCAAACGGGCTTCGGCGAATTCTGAGATTTAAGACTGACAGAGAGCAGCAGCTCTCCCTCATTAGCCTAAGTGCCGACACGCGGGACGGGAGCCAGGCCACCCCGAACGGACCGGGTTTATCTCTCGCGCGGTTCACACAGCCGTCCAGGCAGATTAACGACGCGTCACGAGTTCGCTGGACCGTCCATTCCAGCCGCACTGGAGATCATATCTCTTCTAAATGAACTTTAACACACTCATTCCCCCTAACCGTTGTACAGGACACCCCCCCCCCCCCGCCCCCACGTCCTCCCCCCCCATGTTCCCCCCCCCCAAAATATCCCCCTTATTAATTCTATACAGAACTGTCCCTCAACAGCACATCTTCTGTGAACTTTTTCCTTTTTTTAACTTGGTGCTCACACGTTTGATTACTGTTACGAAATGACTTGTTGTTTGACCAGTCCGAAGACAGACACTGTAAAGTGTGACGGGCAGATTCTGCCGTGCAGTCGGGCTGTTGCTCTAACCTCTGACCTCTCTCTCTCTCGCAGACGAGGCGGTACGTCCCGACTCGCTGCCGTTGCCGGGGGTGGGCGAGACGCTCTGGACGTCCCGGGGCAGCGGCGAGGTGAAGCTGAGGATGGCAGAGTCGGGCCCCGCCGCTGAACCGCCGGTCACAATCAACCAGATGTTCACCTCAGCAGTGGAGCGTTTCGGCGACAAGACGGCTCTGGGCTGGAAAGAGGGCGAACAGTGGAAAACCCTCAACTACCGCGAGTACTACCAAACCTGCCGCACTGCCGCCAAGAGCTTCCTCAAGGTGAATTCTGGGAAATTTCTACCATATACCATCACAGCTATACAAAAAAAAAATACACACAGGTTTTCAGTTATGTAACCTCAATTTTATCCCGTGTTGTAACAATGCATTACAATGATATGAACGCACATTATAACCGATTTATCACCACTGAAGCAGTTAACATTTACATGTATATCACTTTAATTGTTACAGTATCGCGCTGATAACATCTGTAGAACAATCTGCAAGGTCAAGAATAGCACTTACATCCTTAACAAGGGTCACTGATAATGAATAGTGAGCTCATGGATTGTTGACTGTGATGCAGTTTACAGTGGCAATAATCACACACCACACAGTGATACGGAGAGCAAGCAGAATGCAGCAAAGAGTTTTTACATGAAGACAAAATTTTCAGAAAGGAAAGGCCCTCAGGCCTTGAGAGGGTTTCTTAGCAGAGAGGAACAAAAGGGAGAGAAATTCCATGAAAGTCTAGTATTGGGCAGAGAAGGGAAGCCTTTGTTCCTCTTTCTGGCTTCTTTCCGGACGCGTTTTCATATCCCATTCCATAACTCAGTTCCCAGTGTGTTTAACCTCAAGCCCGGTCACTTTCGCCTTCAGCGAAACAGAATGTCAGACGCGGTTGGCACGTGCTGGCACAGGCCTGTTGCAGTCGCAGGGTTTGTATATTGTTTATTGTGAAACTGCAGACCAGTAGGGAGCAGCTGGCTCAAACCCATTAGGAGTCGTTAAGTACGAACTGTCCCGCTCCTTTGGGAAGAAGAGGAGGGACCAGATATCGGGTGGTTTGACGTCTTCAGCTGACGTGTGTGTATGTGCAGGCAGCCCTGTACCCCCCCCGTCACCCAAAAGGGGTATTTTGAATTGAATGCGTTTGACCTTCAGGTTTTCCAATCAGCAGATACGAGGTTGAAATATCATAGCCAGTCGTGGGCTGTACGTTTTCTGGCTTCTTATTGTACAGGCAAATGTTATTCTTTAGCATAGTTCTACTTTTCCACATGTCAGTGGTCTGAATGAGGAAGCTCTTCCACGGTCATTGGAACAGTCACTTTCATTATGAGAAAAGGAGAACTGTCAACAGTTATTTTACTTGAGTGCAACACACCAGTTTGTGTTGGCCTTTTTTTTGACTGTCAGAACATGTCAGAATGACCTGTGTGTGTGTGTGTGTGTGTGTGTCCACAGCTCGGACTGGAGAGGTACCATGGTGTTGGCATCCTGGGTTTCAACTCAGCTGAGTGGTTCATTGCTGACATTGCGGCCATTCTAGCAGGGTAAGAGCGCGCGCGTGTGTGTGTGTGTGTGTGTGTATGTAACCACATGCTTCTGTTTCCACCATATAACATGTCAGTCACCCTATGGTATGAGATGCAGAATGTACTCTACCTCTTTAGACTGCGTCTCACGCTCTCTACATCAGGGCAGTAGAATGCAGTTCTGCAGCCCAATGTTTATTTTGATTACATGAGTTCTGTGTGTGCTTATGATGATGAATTCTAAGAGAACATAGCCTTTTTAGAAACGTCGGGGTGGGGGGGGGCAGGGGGTTACCAAGGTCACTGTTCCTAAAATATCACGGCCAATCTCTTCATAGTTTCGGCTTATGTTGAGAAACGTGTGCATGTTTGTAAACACATTTTAAAAATAAAAATAAATCCACTCCAACCCTGTCAAAGCCTTTTCAGTCGCCAAATTACCGAGTTATCGATGCCAAACAAACATCTTTTTTTCAGTGTATGTGGTCTTTAGGAATGCAAGTTTATGTGTGTAGCGTATTAAGCGACTTAATTGGCTCTGTCTTACACGTGTAGCGGGTTTGCCGTGGGCATCTACACAACCAATTCTCCGGAAGCATGCCAGTACGTGGCCGAGAACTGCCAGGCCAATATCCTAGTGGTGGAGAACCACAAACAGCTTCAGAAGATCCTGCAGGTAATGAGAAACCAACCCCAAAAACCCTCAGCCCTCAAATATTTTCTCTTTTCTCTTGAAGCTGAAACCTTTCTTCCTGTACACGAGAGGCTGTGGTTAACTATGTCTGCGTCTGTATCTGTCTCCTCTCAGGTTCAAGACCAGCTGCCACACCTCAAAGCAATCATCCAGTACAAAGACGCCCTGAAAGAAAAG
>NC_044503.1:8105956-8143456 GCF_902362185.1 Chanos chanos | reverse complement strand
GCCTTTTCTTTGGTTTGAATATATTCCTGAGTAAAAAGAACCGGACTGTTTCAAATGTTTCCAATTCATTCGTTTTTTTTCCCCCTCAGCTGTGGGAAGGTGATAGGTGGCTGTCAGACTAAGATCGTCAGCCCAGACGAAGACGGCAACGGGGAGATCTGTTTTTGGGGACGTCACGTGTTCATGGGTTACCTGAACATGCCCGAGAAGACGGAAGAAGCCCTCGACTCTGAGGGCTGGCTGCACTCCGGAGACCTGGGCAAACAGGACAAGCAGGACTTCCTGTTCATCACGGGACGCATCAAAGGTAACCGGACCAATCCCGCACCCGGGGTTACGGTCAACTGCTCTCAAAACGGCAAGCTCTGCATTAGTTGCATGAAAACCTAATATATATGTGTGTGTGTGTGTGTGTGTGTGTGTGTGTATGACAGAGCTGATTATCACTGCCGGTGGAGAAAACATCCCCCCTGTGCCCATAGAAGACGCAGTGAAGGAGGCTGTGCCCCTCATTAGCAACGCCATGCTCATCGGAGACAAGAGGAAGTTTCTCTCCATGCTCCTCACCGTTAAGGTATCATTGTGTGTGTGTGTGATTTATATGATATTCAGAAAAAAATACAGTTATATAAGAAACCTCTGCAAGCGCACGAATGCGTCACTGTTTCGTCACCCCCTGGGATGTAAAATGGTGATGGACCACGTTGACGAGGGAAAGCATCTTATCAGCGAAGGCCGTCGATTTATTGATGCAGTCTGGATAATCTTCCAGTTGATAAAGTTCACTTTTCACCCAGGAGAAGATAAGCTCTTATCTTGAACCTTAGTGGTAGACAAACATGAATGCTGCACTGCTATTTTTTTTTCAACAAGCGCCATCTAGTGGACGGTTTTGGCAAGTGCATCCTGTTGGTTCAGTCAGAGTAGTAGCAAAGTTTTGCTAAAATGAAAGATGGCTTCTGACTCTCTTTCTTTCTTTCTTTCTTCCCTCCTTCCCTCCCTCTCTCTCAGTGCCAGATGAATGCTGAAACAGGGGCTCCAGAAGATGAGCTGACTCCAGAGGCAGTGGAGCTGTGTCGGAAACTGGGCAGCAACGCCACCAAGGTGTCGGACATCGCCGGCGGGCGTGACCGCGTCATCTACGCCGCCATCCAAGAGGGCATCAACCGCGTGAACGAGAAGGCTACCTCCAACGCCCAACGCATCCAGAAGTGGACCGTACTGGAAGAGGACTTTTCCATTCCTGGAGGAGAGCTTGGTAAGTGTAACAGTGCTGCTCTCTACTAAACATATTAAAGCTTTCTACAAACGTCAGCCCTTGCAGGTGAAAATGTCACATTGAGAGTGGGCTGATTTGAAAAGTAAATTTGGAATTGGGTAACTGAAAAGTGATTGACAGGTTGCACTTAAAAGATCTGTCCTGTAACGCTCACAGTAAATGGTTCGTAATTTCTCCTGGATCATTCCGTAATTATCATAGCTGTCATATGCTACAGCTTTGATTGACGTTTGTTCTCCAATTCTCTCTCTCTCTCTCTCTCTCTCTCTGTTTGTCTCTCTCTCTCTCTCTCAGGGCCTACCATGAAGCTTAAAAGACCAGTTGTCACAAAGATGTACAAAGAACAGATTGAAAACTTCTATAAAGAAGTTGTGACTCCAAGCACCCCAGACAACCCCCTGCCTTCCAAATAGGACCCTGACTACAGAGCCACGTCACAGAGTTTAGAAAGAAAACAAAGGACTGGCAAGCTCGCACAGTCATATGCAGATACAAATACCCATAGACACACACACACGGACACACACACAGACACACACACACACAAACATAGGAATACCACCCTATTTAAACCATTTCACAGTTTTCAGGTTGTTTTTTATTTTGTTTTTGTTTTTGTTTTCGGTTCTGGTTTAGTTTACACTTGTGGGTGATGTAAAAAAAAAAAATGTGAAGGAATGTGAATCCATAAGAAGCCATTTTTTTAAAAAAAAAAAGAAAGAAAAATGTAGTTCTATGTATTTCTAAGGGTTATTTTAATTATTCTGAATATTTATTTTTTTTTGTTTTATTATTGCCGTTGTAACGAAGATCAATAATATCTCATTGTGCAGAGTATATAACGTGTGAGCCGTTTATTAGATCTCGTTTTTTTTTTTTACGAGCTTGGTTGCACGCGGTGTGAGATGAGGACAGGATCTGAGAGGACGTCGAGTGGCATTGACAGGTCGTGTGCCGCCTGCGCTTCTCACTTCCGGCCAAAGCGTGAGATTGGACAGCGGAGTGGACAGGGTCTGCATTGAATGTGAAGGAATTTTTTTTTTTCTTTTCTTGTTCTTTCTTTTTTACCAAATGATGAAGATCTTTCCACGACTCGTCTGGTCAGGCTCTCTGGTTGTAAAGCGCGTCTTTCGGCCGAGTGGTGTCAGTTTACAGAGGATAATTGTCCGTGTCGCCGTGCTATTTATTATCCATGTTGTCATGTGTCAAGCTGGTTTCTTTGTATCGCGATGAACGGTGAGGCCCGTGGATCTCGCCAAAGCCTTGTAAAGCTTTTTTTTTTTTTTTTTTAAATGTTCTTTTCCTCCTAATATAAAAAAAAAGTGCAATCGCTATATATCGGAGAGGTGACTAAGGAGATTTCGCATGCAACGAAACCGTACCATTCAAGCCATAAACATCTTACCTGCATATTTGTTGTAACCAAAATGACTCGTATACGTGCATAAATAGTGTGTGTGTGTGTGTGCGCGCGCATTAAGCGGCTTCCACACTTGCCTGAACTTGTGTTGTTTTTGTTTTGTTTGTTTGTTTTTTTGTTTTTCATTTCTTTTTTTGACCATTGCTGTGATTTTTTTTGTTGTTTTTCTTAAATACTGTAAATAGGGTTGCATACATGTCAGATCTGTATCCTGTATCTTAATCTTAATTTAAGCTTGGGTCTCAAAAGATATCCTATCTTAAAAACGTAATGAAATTTGAGTCCAGCAAATGACCTGCAGTAAAACACCATAAATGAAATAGTCTGATGTTTTTATGCAACTTGCTCATACACTAGGAAGGTGAATGAGAGAAAATACTTGAGACATTTGAAAAGGGGGGGGGGGTTAGAAATTATTCTTCTGAGAGAAGTCCTGATCTGTGTTTTCTGTAAAACTCTACGTACCTTTTTTTTAATTGAAAGATTCGTTCACCAATTCTCTCTTCTTACTTTGTTCTTCATCTCTCTCTCTCTCTCTGTACATTTCTGTTTTAGAGTGTCTAGAGAGAGTATGGTTCACAACAATTAAATTTCATGCGGGGAGGGGAAAAAAAAGGACTTTGTATTTTAGTCCGGATGTTGTGTCGCTCTGGGTCTTTCAGATGTGATGTCATGTTTCGTTTTTGTGGATTATTCATGAGGGAGTTGGTGAATTTGATTCGACCACTAAATGAATTGAAAAGAACATACTTGAACCGAAAAAGGAACTCTTGACAGACAAAAACAAACAATCCAAAGAGCCCATACTCTCTTCTACTGTAAATAGTCAAAAGACAGGAATCCTTCTGGAAAAGTCCAGAGGCGTTCCATGAACCCACCGGTCGGTCTTAACTGTCAAAGAGGCATCTGGCCGGGCCCTTAGCCCTACTCCGCGGACAGCAAGGGGAGGGAAAAAATGTGTATATTACGAAAGCAAATGATATTGAATTATAGAGGATGGTTTTGAATACTGAATGTTTGAAAATAATCTGTATATAAAATGACAAGCCATTTTGAACCTGGTCAAAAGTTCTGAAAATGAAGGGGATCCACGCAGCTAGTCGTTTTCTGGTTCTGTTTTTCTCTCCTGACGTTCTGGCTCTGCTTTTCCTTCTCATCGCTGCAGGAGCTTAATCTTGTGCCAATCCAAATTAACGGGTTTCATTCATAGAAATATCATTAGTTTCAGTCGCAAAGAAACATTCTGCGAAAGTTAAAGCTATCTTGGAAGGTAATGTGAGCTTATACGCTGATGATTTTTTTTTCTTTAAGCGTGAACCATCCTTCCACAGAATTGAAAAAACAAACAAACAAAAAAAAGAAATACTACGATTGGCTAGAAGCCAGAGGATGAGAGGTTTGCCTGGTTCTACCTGATTCTGAAGACTTGGGAACGGAAACGCTATGTAATGTTGCCAAGTGTGTGAGGGACTAAAAGGAGGGAAAAAAATATGTGCATGTCTTGTTGAACAGGTCTGTTAAAGATGACACGTACCGTTAAAAGAGGAAAATCCTGTATATTGGGTTTGTGTGAGCGTTCTCTGATTTGAAAATAAACGTGACGTGAGTATAAAATCAACGAATGTGTATTGCTTCCTTTGTTGCGGTTACATGTATGTTTGTTTGTTTTAAGATCTGAGGAATTTTAAAGTTGGTGGTATTGAGGAGTTGCAGTGCACATGAATGAAGACGGGGAAACCAGCCTTGCTCGCGAAGTTCTACAACTCTTCACGTGGACTATTCTGTTACTCCTACCTCGATTAATTAGGGTCTTGACAATCCGCTAATGAGTTGAATCAGATGTGATAGAACAGAGAAAGATTCGTGCGGGTGTGGATCGATTAAGAGGCTCTGAATTGATCACGTTTAAATGAAGTCAAAGTATGCATGTTCCACTGTGTTGTAACATGCAGGTCATGAACATTAAAACACTGAAGAATAACAAATGCACATATTGGAGAATAACCAACAAAAACACACGCCGCTCTGACAGTACTCGGTGACTTTATTAACTGTATGATTTTTAAAATAAAAATTTATGGGGTTGGGGGTATTTTGTCCTTATTACAACTTGCATTAAATGACCACATGGTGGCATTGTATGCCAAGTTTTAATACATCAAATCGACCTGTTCTGCCGTTTTGGACTGCGATATCAGAACACATTTAAACCCTCCCCTCCCTCCCCCCCCCTTAGATAAATACAACACACCCCTCCAAAGTTACAGACACAATGGACAACCACTTACACAGGATACAGCTCTCGGTACAGACCACCCAACACATCTAAGTGCATTTGGAGAATTAGGCTCTCACCAGCACCACCTTCCGTTTGCTTTTTTTTCATCTCTGTCCTGTTAAATCCACACAGTAGATAAGTCTACTTTTCCTTAGTACACAATTATATATAATATAGTTTCTTTAAGTTGAAATGCTTCCTCTTTCGCTCCATCAATGATTCCCGTGGTATTTTTTCTTCCTTCCGTCTTTTTCTCTTTCTTCTACGAGTGTAAGGTCAGAGATCAGAATGTTCTCGTAATGATCCAACACTGAACAGAGGAAGAAATGAGAATTCCTGTCTGGTCCTCGTCACGGTATCTCACAGAGTACGGACAACAAAGGTCGCTGCTATTTTCTTTTGAGTCGAAAACACACTCAAATTAGCAGAAGACGACACGCTTCAAAATACTTGTTCTGAAACAAAAAAAAACCTGACTCCTTCCTTTTGGATACTTGTAGTGAACGATAATGAGGTTTCGTGTACGTGAAAACAAATCTTTTTGCCAACGCTGCTTCTTCGCTGACAAATTGTGATTAATTACGGTAATGCAAAATGACGCTCAGAACCATCCGCGAGACACGATAGTCACTCTCAAAATAACAGTCTGAAATTCTGATGGTCGTGTCACACCGTGTTTTACAAAAACAGGTTAATGCCAAAACAAAACAAAAAAAGAAACAAAATCAATTTAAAAAAGAAAGAGAAAAAAATTAATACAGCATTGCATGTAAATATTGTATAAAATTCTTTAAAAATACAGTTTCAATAATTACTAAAGTACTAAAGTCATCAGAGCCAAAGTGCAGAGGTACATAAATAAAAAGAATGACCGTTGGTAGACTGTTAGGGTCTTTTTTTTTTTTTAAGGCAGATGTAGGCAACCACAACTCCTGGAGAGCCACCATCCAGGATTTTACATCTTTCCAAATCAAACACAACTGATTTTGCCCCAATCATGTGTGTGTGTGTGTGTGTTGAGTTCTCACTAAGCCCGGACACATGGTGGCTCTATTAGGAGGAGAGTCATCTACCCCTGCACTGGAGCCTTGTAGAGCTGCCATTCAACTCCATAATCTCCTGTTCCCTCTTAGCTTCCACCCCCTGCTGACAAGAGAGACCAAGCAAAGCGTCTGGTCAAAGATCAAAGTTCACGAACTAGGACTTGAGAGTTAAAAGTTCACACACACACACACACACACACTCTCACACACATAAGAGGACAGAAATATTCCCTCATTCAGTCACACAAATAACTTAGGCAGTTGCAAAGTTCGCTGTGGTAAAAAAAAAAAATCACTGCTAGCTAGCTCTGTTTGCTTAGACACTCCCTCACTAATAGAGACGTTGGACTCGAGGATTTAGCCGCGTGTGACTTTTTCATTCAAACACTCTAAGTCCAACCAAACACTCACAACTCTCTCTCTCTCACACACACCCACAAGCACGCACACACACACACACACACACAAAGCCCAGAACAGAAGAGGGGGTGAGGTCTGGAAGCCAGGCTGCAGAGCTATTAAAGCTATTAGCATCAGAATAAATAGACTGCTCAGCAGAAACAAAAAAGGAGAGTCTGGGGGGGGGGGGGGGGGATTAGAGGCAGGGAGGCAGTCACTCTGAGACTGAATATTGGCGTCAGAAAGCACAGTGAATTTATAGGCTACTGTCTGACAGGCCAAACATCTCACACACACACACACACACACACACACGTTGCCAGCTCCTCCTTTCAGAAAAAAAAAGAGCTTGATTTCGCCTCTCTCGTGCTCCATATTCAAAACACTACAAACAAGATAGCACAGAGAGAAAAAAATAACAAAAACAAAAAAAACACTTTAAGTGATTTCAGTATATAATGACTTGTCGACACTAATGATAATAAACTGCTGTAAGAAGATTTACGTGGCAATTCCAGAGTAAGTAACGAATAATTACCAATTCAGTTTATGGAGACAGGGATTCTTTTGAAATCTCCAGAGATAACATTGATGGGATAATACTAGTCTTCCAGACATTGCATATAAGATGGGAGTCGTATTATTTGAAAGTACTAAGGAGTGATACGTTTTTGAAAACAGATCCCCCCCCACCCTCCCTTAACCAGATGGCTTAGTAAAGGCACTAATTGCTAGCCCTAAAAAACGGAACAGCAATACATTCGTAGCTCACAGGTGTCTTAAACACAGTAAAGAAAAGGCCTAAAAAAATATCTGTACAAAAATAGTCAAATACCCCTGGGTCTCCATTGACTGATGTGTATGAAGACAGCTACTTGTAGTGAACTAGTCCTCTAGACATTTAAAGGCAAAATTTCAGAGGTGGATCTCCACCGCTCAGTCCCCAAACAGCTAAACAATGTTTTAACAACCAAATCCCAAAAAGGGGGGTTGGGGGTGAGGGTGGGGGTACAAGAAGGGAACAGGGAAGCTGCAGCTCATTACAAAAAAAAAAAAAAAAAAAAAGATACCAAAAGGTGATGTAGAGACAAATGTTACACCAGTGCAGGCCAGACACACGTACACACGCAGGCGGGCGGTTTTTATCACCCTAGACTCACACAGAGTTGGCCCCAACTGTACTGATCATATGATACTTCCTTTTCATCAAGAGACTTCTCTCTCTCTCTCTCTCTATCTTTCTCTCTCTCTCTCACACACACACACACACACACACACACACACACACGTACACGTTTGCAGCAGAACAGGGAAGATGCTTCAGTGAGTCGGGAGTTCCAGCAGAGCCGGAGCAGGGGTAGTGTAGTGCACAGTGAGTGTATGTGGTCAGATGGGGGGTGGGCGGTGGGGGGGGTGAGGGGCTATTGAGTTTGGGAGGGGAAGGGGGGGGGGGGGGGGGGGGGGGGGGCTCACATTCCACAGTTCTGCACACATTAGAAACATCATATGAAATCTCTCCTTGCCAGAGCTGGCCCGGTGCTCTGTCCCGGTCAGCGATCCAGTCCGACGGGACGGTGGCACAGCTGTGTTATCAGTCCTCCTGAAACACTGATGGTATTCAACGGCCTTTTCTCCTCTTTCTTTCTTGCTCTCTTTTGTTCATCTCTTCCTCAAAAATCATGATAAGTTTGCGTGACTTTTTTTTTTTTTTTTTTGCGTGACTTTGTTCCTTTTTCTCCGTTTTAAGTTTTCTTCTCGTTTTTCTCCTATGGTTCCTTAAAACCCTATTGCATGGTCAAAGTAGCGAATGAGAGCAAGCCCCACCCCCTCTTCACCAACTTCCTGTCACGTGGCCGTGGCTTCTAGGTAGCTCTGTAGTTTACGGACAGTCGACTCATCCAGTGAAAACAGATCAAAGTCAAAGGTTGTGTTGGTTACATTGAAGTGGCCGGTCTCCTCAATGAGATTCACAATCTAAAAGGCAAAGAAACAAAAAATGGTGTTAGAGGCAAACAGGATGTGGGTTAACTAAACAAAAAGTCACATGACTTATCAACATTTATTAAAACCCAATTGAGATGAGCTGCTTTCACATGCAACACTTTTACCACATCTGTTTTCAAGTGTAGCCACTGCATGTTCTCACCCTGACCAATACACTAAACATTAACGGCCTGGCAGTCTCACAGACACGCACACAAACGCATGCACGCACGCATACATACGGGCGTGTGTATACACACGCACGCACGCACGCACGCACGCACGCACGCACTCACCTGCTGTAAAATGTTCCTTTCTCTCAGAGCCATGAGCCTGCGATGGAGGTCTACCAGCTCCTCTGTGTAGGCCTGAGGAGAGGAGAGGAGAGGAGAGGAGAAGAGAGGGGAGGAGAGGAGAGATATTCCCATCAGTGTACACGGGACTGCTAACTAAACAGCTTCAGCCGTCAGTCCAATTTCACAACTCGGTTACACCAAATACAGAAGACATGGCTCCCCTGTGGCCCATTCAGATGCCGTATTTCTGCCAACTTTTTCATCTTTTGTTAAAAAAAAAACGTTTTTTCGCTGCGAAGCCTGATCAAGGACAGTTACTTCAGTCATAAAAACGTCTTCGTCCCTTGAGCGCCACCCGCAAGTGGACGAGACATTTAATAAAAATGATACAGTTTGAGTTCACGTAACGATCCTCTGAACGAACTCATTCCAGTTGACCCGTTTGGACAAAAAGACCCTACAGAAGAGACTGAGATGCGCTTGTGAATGTGTAGAGTCTCTCTCACGAACAAAAGTGGAGGTGAAGAACACGTGAAATATGAGAGTAAAAAGCTGATTTACCCTTCCTACCTTGTCGTATCCCTTCTTCAACACCTTCTCCTGACGCAGGCAAGGCTCCGGGCTCTTCCTGCCTGAGGACTGTCCACAAGAAAGAGCAAAGGGAAGAAAAAAGAAGAGAGAGAGAGAGAGACAGTTAAGTCAGGCAGGAAAAGTTAGAGCGATATTGGTTTACACTGGTTTTCAACACAATCCAAGAATATTGATACTGCCTATGCAGATTCATTACAAAAATTTTTTTTTAGAAATTGTAAACACACACACATACTCATACACACTAATCGGACATTGATTGGCAGTTGCTGGTCTCACCTTGTTATTGGAGGAATTGTGTTTCTGGGGCTGGGGGGGCGGGTCTCGAATGGGGCGGTGCGGACCATCACTGCTGTCACTCTCACTGTCCAAACTCAATCTAGCAGAAGAGTGGAGAGGGCAAAGGTCAGTCCAAAGAAAGAGCGTCTTTTGTTTTCAGTGGTTAAGGGAGGGAGTGGATTTGGCAGCTACGAGACGGAAGGAAGGGACCGCTATGCAAAGTCAACACATTCCTGTTTCTATTCAACGTTCAATCACGCCAAACACAGAGACATTAATTCTCTGCTTTGGCCTGAGGATGTGGACAAGGAATCAGGTAGAGCAAGAGAGCAAACGTGTGGTGTGTGTGTGTGTGTGTGCAAGACAGACGGTGAATAAGCATGTATGTGGGTGAGAGAGGGCGTGCGTGTGTGTGTGCGTGTGCATGCACACATGTGTGTATGACAGTGAGAGAGAGACAGAGAGACATATAGACAGAGAGACAGAGACAGAGAGAAACAGAGGGGGAGAGAGAGAAAAAGAGAGAAAGATCAATAAAAATCAATAAAAACGGAAAGAGAGCGAGCGCTGACCTGGAGTCTCGATTGGGCACGTTGTTCTTGACCGGCGTCTCTTCCTCAGAGCTGCTATCATCATCGTCAGACTCCTCAGACTGCAGGTCCTCCACCATGGTCCGCAGAGGTCCTGCAGAGAGCAGAGGTCATAGAGAATTCACAGGGTCACGTTCCGCGACAAACAGCCAGTCATCCCAACCTCTCTGAGAATTATATTCACTGCCATCAGTACAATGCACAGAGAGAGAACAAAAGCCAGGGGGTGAAAAGACCCAAAGCATCTCCTAGACTCCGCAACTCCAACTAAAGGACCATGTCACACAGGGAGCAGAAAGACATACAACACCATTTTAGATCATTTCACTCAAATCTCTTTTACTTAGCCACACTAAGCTATGAATGTGGAGCGTTTGGTAACTGAACTAGTAACTTTTCACGAAACAGAGCAGTGAAGCCGCAAGTCAATACTTGCGTCAATCAAGTTACATAAAATACCAGGCAAACATGTCAGTAAATACTCCAAGCTGGTCTGATGTTAGCTGCCCTCCACTCCCTGAGTAACTCTCTCTCTCTATCTCTCTCTTTCTCTCTCTCTCTCTCACACACACAAACACACACACGGCTCTACCTTGGCCTTGTTTCTGAAGGGGCTCAAAGTCCGAGTCAGAGCTGGAGTCGGAGCTGGAGTCAGAGCTGGAGTTGGAGGGGCTGGAGGGAGCTGACTGCTGTGAGTGGAGGAAAAAAAAAAGAGAGAGGAAGAGAGAGGAGAGAAACAGAGAGAGAGAAAGACTCGGGTCAATGTCGTATATAAACAGCGTGTGAGGAACTTTTGGTGGAATCTATTTTTGTCCTGGTTGAAAAAGAAATTTGAGCTTTGTCCTAGTTGCAACGCTATCCCTGACATGACAGAATTTGAACTGATAATACTTCCATTTTAAATGACTTCGTTACTGGTTAAAATACTTCTTATTGGTTTATGAAGCTACGAAAAAACAGGCAGAGTGGGTGTAGACCTCGGATTTGGAGGAGGCCTCATCTTCGGAGTTGGAGTCATCTGACTCCGGCGGTTTCTTGCTCTCTTTGACCTCCTGAGCCTCTGACTTGCCCTTGACCCAACGACCCTTTTCTTTGGGGGGTTTCTTATCCGTGTAGGTCGAGGGAGCGGTGGAGGATGTGGAGGAAACGCGGGGGGAGGTGCTGGAGAAACCCCCTCCCGACGAACCCTTTGGTCCCTCCGAGCTCCCTTTTTTCTGCTTCTTGACGCTCGGTTTCGGCGACTCGGCGTTGGAAGGGCGTTTGCTGGGGGCTTTGGTTTCGGGTTGTCCTCCGCCTCCTCCACCCCCGCCGCCGCCTCCTCCTCCTCCTCCTCCCCCCGCTCCCCCTCCTCCTTTTGGAGACATGCCCTCCATTTTGGCCTCCTTCAGCGTGAGTTTGGGCTCCTTAAAAGCAGCTTTGGGCAGAACTTTATTCTCCTCTTTGACTTTAATCTCGGCTGTTTTTTTGGAGGAGGAGGAGGAGGAGGAGGTGAGTTCGCGAGAAGAGGCCTTGCTGCTCCCCCCACCGTCTCGATCGTTGTCTCCTTTGGACGCTGCCTTGCTCTCCGAATCTTTCCGCGGTCGTTCTCTGTGCTCCTTGGTCAGTTTGTGTGGTTTGGCTCCTTTATTCCCACCTCCTCCCTCTTTACTGGGCTCCTGCAGAAAAGAAACAACGATACAAATTAATACTTTTTCCGACAAAACGAGCGTATGCAAAAACCCATTACAAATTTCATGCAGATACCGGTAGCTGCGGTATTGCCAAGAGCAATAACGCCAAAATCAGACCTGCTTCCGATTAATTATGCATCGTATCAAATCATTTCCCACTGTCATTAACATTTTTTTTGAAACAACACTAAATAAGGCCCAATTACAGAGCGCGTGGAGTAACTTGGATTCAAGTTGACAGAAATTAAGTTCATGATTCATGGAAGATTTTCCAAAGGGGTCAAACAATCCAGAATCCCATTAGCTACTTTCGATTTCCCTTCAAAAACATTTTGAGTGGAGATTTGAAAGAAAGAAAGAAAGGAAAAAAAAAAAAAGAGCCAGTCTCTTTAACAGCAGCGCGCGGCCAAAGAAAGCAAAACATGCGACGGGCGCTCCCTCGGACCAAAAGAACAAACAGAACAAACTCCCTAAACCGCCCAATCAAAGACAGTTCTTATCTGCTTTACGTCTGCCTACACACACAAAGGAAATGTGACCTAACATTACAACGAGTGTGAGCAAGGGCCAATAAACATAGCGATGATAAAAACAAGCGAGAAGAACAGGAATGAGGTGAAATGCTAAGGATTCGTTTAAGCGCGGGAGAATCCGCCCCTGCGGTGCTACCAACGTTTGCCAGCACTTTTCATGCAAGAGGCCACCGCACTGACCTTGGACCCGTGGGAGGTTTTTGTCTTCTTGGGGTCTGAGAAAGCAGAGAGTGGGATGGTTGGAAGCATTGGGTAGTCTGGACTCGGCCTGGAGACCGCTTCTGAACCCTCCGGGACCACCAAAACCTGTTAGTCACAGAGAGAGAGAGAGAGAGAGAGAGAGAGAGAGAGAGAGAGAGAGAGAGCGCTTAGCCGGCATAGAGCAGGGACATTTGGAGACTAAAGCATATTCATGACTTAGAATTACGTTTATTCATTTAGCAGACGCTTTTATCCAACACAGCTTCCAAGACAGGCTGAATATAAGCCAAGCATGTGGCCATTAAAGAGCAGAAATGTAGTTGCTAAGTTCAGTATTAGATCAGATACATATGCATGAAAAAAGCTGAAGGACAGTTAGAGACTGAACTACAGACAGATACAAGTGGTCTATAAACCCATAAGCATTTAACGATAATTTTTTTTGGGGGGGGTGGGGGCGTGAGAGTAAATTACACATTGAGGTAGCACCAATCAGATTTATTTACTTTAATAATTTGATCAGATAAAGCACTCAACAACACATTGCTTTTTTGCTTTTCACATCATGATTAAGAAACCAGAACAGACCAGACCAGGACGTCCGACCCTCACATTCAATACCCTTTAAAGAAAGAGTACACTCCTGTCTAAACCAGGACCGCCCGGTCTTCAACCCATATCTACCCTTTTCCCTTCCTCACCCCTCCGGCTTTGACCAGCTTCCGTCTGAAATCTCGCGTCGGGTTGTTGAAGGTGAGCTTCTCGCAGCGTAGGTGATTGACGGGGGGGTTTCCCTCCAGGTTCAGGAACAGGTCATAACTGAAGCACACTTTTTTCGGCTCCTCCTGTATTGATTTTCACATTGTGTTAGTGTGTAGAGTCTTTAGCTGTTCCTTTTGGTAGCTAACAGTGCTTTCAAGCCAAAAAAACAAAACAAAAAAAAAAAACCCTCTACCTCAAGTCAACACAGGTTTAACATGGGGCGCACGCTACCTGATAAAAGCATTCCATGTCAGAAGGAGGGGGGGGAAAAAAAAAGCGGCGAAGACATTTGAGACCAGATTAGATCTGAAGATTCGAGACAAGATTAAATTCGAAAGACACAGAAATCCGAACTAAACATGAACACCCTCTCATTCCTCTGCACACATCAAAAAAAAAACAAAAAAAAAAAAACATGAGGACCGAAGAAAAGTCAACAAATCTTTTTTTTTTTTTTTTTCTCCTCATGTAACGTAAGATAAGCCGTGTTTTCAAACTGCTCAGAATCCCTGCGCTAAAAATCACCACTCGCTTTAGACCACCCGGGTCTATAGCCAATCAAATCGCTTCACCACGGCCAACCAAATCACCTCAGTAGCGGTGTCCATAGCGATGCCAATGTATGCCTGTATGTCAGTACAGCTTACTCATGTACTTACACCAGCAGAAACATTCCAGCTCGACAAAAGGGTAACAGTCGGGTTGTTATTGCTCTATAATGTTTTAAAATAACAACTCATATTCTTCGGGGATACTGCACGGAGCGTATGGCTTGTTTTGTTGGCAGATAACAGAACACGGTGAGTTCTCACCTTGTTTTTAAAGTACACCTCTATGGGCATGAGAAAGCCTGCGTAACCCGACTCCTCCACTTTGTAGGGTGGCTCCTTGCACACTGCCAACCAGAAAGAGAGAGAAAAAAAAAATTAAAACCAGAAAGAAAACTGGAGTGACTTTAGATCAAGAAAGGTACAAACTCTGATAGCCTTGGATTTGCAGAAGAAACAGAATAAGACGAGTTCGGAGTGTGATCCGGTGTGAGCTGTGTGTCGTGATACACGTGTGTGTGTGTGTGTGTGTGTGTGTGTGTGCGCGCGCGCGTGCATGCACGGTGTTTGTGAGACTTGCCTCTCTTGGGTTTGGGGAAGCTTTCGTGAAGGCGGAAGACGACTTTATCCACAAAATGCTGGATGTCCCCCGTCTCGGGCCCACGCACAAACACCATCCAGTCGTGAGTGAAACCCTCTGACGTCACCTTCTTTCTCAGCTGGGCCCGGTGACCAAGCTCCAACTTCACCTGCACTGTGCACTGTGGCAGAGAAAAAGAGAGAGATAGCGAGAGAGCGAGAAACACAGACATAGCCATAGAGAGACATTGAAAGAGAGAGAGAGAGAGAGAAAGAGAGAGAGAAAGAGAGAGAATGAGTCATCTACCATAAAACTAGTCACACTGTCATACTGCTGAAAAACATTTTATTTCGACTATACCCAATTCAGTAAAACCACACACAAGGTTGTCTTATAATCAAGTGAGCAGTTAATCTTTTATAACCTTGTTTGCAGGCAGTTCATACGGGTGGAGGAGGAGGAGGAGGAGGAGGAGGAGGAGGAGGAGGAGGAGACCGAGCTTTACTTCCTCTGCGCTGGCCGAGTCACAGGATGAAAAAAAAGGCCGAACGGGTCAAACAGAGAGTGGGCTGCACCTGCCCGGTCTTATAAGTCTTGGATCCTGACCTACATTAAAACGGCCACACAGGCTGAAAACGGAAACCAAAGCAATCAGGGGAATCCACCAGGAAAAAAAAAAAAAAAGCCGGAGGGGGGCAGTCTCGTAGGGGGGGGGCAGGAGGGGCAAGCTAGGCAGGCTTTGAAAGTCTACAGCCTGAAAAGAATGCCTGGATTTGGCCCTCCATGTCCAACAGCAAGAAAAGGAGAGAGAGAGAGAGAGAGAGAGAGAGAGAGAGAGAGAGAGAGAGAGAGAGAGAAAGAGAGAGAGAGTGTGTAGAGACTGGGGTGGGGGGTGGTGGGGGTAGGATTAGGAAACAGGATTGAGATGAGCTGGTCTAGCACTCGAGAGGTACAATCCCTGCTTGGCAGGCATCCTGTCTATTCCGTCTCTACAATGACTTTTAACTCCAGGCGTCACCACACCCACTGCCAGCCTCCATAAAGATCCATGCTGTCACACACCAGAATACCCACAGCAGGCCCGTCTCTAATACCCAGCTACCACCGACTGGTCATGTATCAGCGCCTAAGGCCAAACAGAAGCTTGACAATACTCTGAGTGAATTAAAATGACCCAGATCATATCTCATCAAACACAGATTTTTTTTTTCCTCCATTCAAACTATGTCCTCCCATCGAGCAAAGAGATTTTCATAAACAAATACAGGCTAAATATCATGAACGGAACCTACGGGGACTCGAGAACGCGAGATAAAAAAGACGCTGACTAGAATTGAAGCTAATGTCGTGACTTTTGCCGGGATATGTTATGTACACAGTCAACCCACATCTGACCATGGTTGTGTGAGGAAGGGGAAAAGACTAAAACGTCTGCTTTGAAGAGAAACAGACAGACAAAATGAAAGAGTGTAGCCAAATGTACTCAGCACCTCCCACCTTGAACCACCACATACCACTTCTGAAGGGTTGCAGAATGTGGGCAAGAGAAGCATCCAGCACGGACTCGCCCGCATCACTCTGTACCATACACAACTCAAAACAGCAGTTAAAGGGCTCTCTCCATACGCTTTCATATAAAAAACAAAATCACACATCACTTAGAAAGGACTGCGGGTTTGAAAATAACAGAACGCGCCTCTCTGCCGGTTTGTGCCCAAAATAACCCGTTATCTGCGCTGCGAGACAAACAGCGTGCATAGTCAATCGGCCGTATCAAAAAGTTACTGCAAATGTACTGAGTGGAATCATCAGAACGTTAAATCTTGGCAATCGCACGTTTTTCTGAGCATAGATAAAATTGTGCGGAGGCATCCATCAAGGACAAGGAGTTACACATCATGCTCGAAAGAGAACGCAAGACTCTGATAAATCAAGTTATACCAGGATTAATGCGTTTGTGTAAGAAAAAAAATTTAAAAAAACAAAAAACTGATGAGATACTAAATGCAAACGTTTTAATAATGTAGTCTTAGTCAGGGTCATATTAATCAAGTTTTGAGTTGTACGTTTTTTGCTGGCCTATAACTTAAGTGAGTCAAGTACGACGTTGTTTTTGCCGTGCTGCAAAATATCCAACGTGGATTACAAATACTTTCTCAAACGACAAAGCTTTTTGCAATATTCAAGTTTGCAATTAAACATAAATTTGCAAACCTGAATACTTCATAGCTACCAAGACCAATGAAGAGGGGAGAGCGCTCACAATGAGAAAGTCACAATCCAGTTTGCTATGGGAAGCAATACTGACTCAAAGCTATGTTCCAACCGAGTACCTTAATGAGCTCAGTTAATAGAAATCATAATCTCTTGTCGCTCCGAATCTCATGGGCTCCTGAATCGAGCAGGGAAACGGGCAATTATTTGCCATGTAAGGAGACAGATTCCCGCTTCAAGCCTCATACACCGCTAAACACAACCCCCTCCCTCTGTCCCTCCCACCGCCCAGACCCGAGTCGAGCAAACCTTTCAACCGGCGCCTTGAAGCCGCTTGATTATGTCGGGTACCAAAATTGAGACTTGGTTTGCACTTGTACTTGCATGAGCTTAAACAAGCTTAACTTTATTTGATTATTCTGTCATGCATAACAAGTAAAGTCATTTTATCAGTCAGGACAGGTCAGCATAAAAAAATAATCCATTGTGTGCCTGATGGTCAAGCAAAAAAGCTCATTCCTAAAACAGCAAACAAGATAAGCTGGCTAACATATTAGCCAGCTCACTAGCTGGTATCTCACTAAATACCGATATAGCAGAGGCTAGTGTCTAGCTAGCTCCGCCAGACAGCTCTGGGATAGAGGAATGGGTTCCATTAGCTTAAGCTGCTTTTAACAAGCACGGAGTGTTCGTAATCAGTCCCGAATGTGCATTTTCCAACAAGAGTCCGACATAAAAGTTAGTAAAACAAGGGAAACATGCAAATTACAGTCACCTGATTCTCCATGGTTCTCTGGCCTTGATGGTCGATCTGTTTATTTACAGCGGCGTTTTGTGCGCTTTCTCCCTACTCCTCATTGTGTGTCAATTCCAGCCAAAAACCGGAAGCCAGACAGTTCCCCTCCCAGCAGTGCGAACTAAGCAACAGTTACACATTTCCAAGGGAGCTGCAGAAAGGGCATTTTTTCTAAATAAAAGAAAATAGCTACAGAGCTGTTTATGTGGTTTGGTAGAGATTTTACTGAGATAGATAGTTACATACATATATACATACATAACACATACGAACATGAAGAATATAATGTCAAGTCAAAAAGCAGGACTACTTGCTGCTTATGGTTAAGCCAAAAACCAGTCAACAGGCAGTCTTGACTTTTGCGCAATGTTATTGAATGAAGTCCTTTGTCGTGATTTTAGTTGAATGCATTATGTCACGAGTTAATCTGCAACTAAAATAAAAGTGTGCCAGTTAATCTATGCACTGTGTGAATTTTAATAACAGTTTTAAATATGGTCTTAGAGCGTGGTATTTGAAAGACAAAGCGGCAAGAAAGGTAAAAGCTTTGTTTTTTGTATCATTGATCAGACCCCGCTAGCAAAATATTTAAATTTCACTCCAACAACAGGAAGCTGAAATAAGCAGACTGGTTGGCTGTTCACATTTAAAATGGAGCGATCTTCCTGGAAGTGTTCTTCATTTTTCACACCACACTTATCACGACTTTTGAATGGACACTGGGCAACCGTGTTGTACTTTTATTTTGGTGGACTCTATGCTGAGCTTCTGCCATATTCGTGATTCGCTGCGTCTCTTTGTCGCTCACTTCACAAAACTTCACCTTCCCTTCTAGACCTTTGGCATGCAGTCACAACAGAAAGCTTTTGTATCCAATCAGGTAGCGCATAGGTTAAGATGTTTACCATTAAATGAACTGCCTTAGTTAGCAGGCGGGACTTGCTTACCTCTGCCAGAGATCGCAACTCGTAAAGTTTATCTCATTAGATATACTTGCTCATCGTGTGTATTTGTATTGCAGGGCATGGCACAAAACCTTGATAGCATTTAATATTTATGTTGTCTTCAGTGACTCGCTTAAATTTCATGTATTTAATGGATAAGTTTTTTCACAACCGCAGAATTACCAAAAAGAAACGTGAGGATTACACCTCTAGCAGATGGAGATCAACCTTTGACACTGACCTATGGCTCTGAAATCAGCACTTTGCAAAATCATACAATGCACAGAGCACAATATCCGTATTGTGCAGCTTTGAGTCGTATAGTGGCGTCAGGTAGTCATTTAGCCGGAAGGCGTGATAGTGTGTGGGTGTATAGATATGATATTCATAAACCTTTAATGTCCAATGAACAGAGTAACTCTGTGTGTAGGGGTCCTTTTTACCACTTCTGTCCACAATTAGTAACAGACGCGGTACCTTCTGATGTGTCTGCGTTTAATCAAAGTCGAGCTCCTTTCCTGTTTGTCAAATCGCATTAACCGAAAACTCTTTCGCCGCCCTTTTAATTTTTCTTCACTGCTTTTGTCTCTGATAATGATTTAACATTAACCATATTTGTAAGAGGTTCAAAGGTTTCCATATTACTGAGGATGGGCAGAGCGGTTAAGGTGTACTCTATTAAGAAAGTACCAGCTACTCTCGGAAAAATTCTGGAATTTGATTTGTGTGAGATTTTAAATGGTATGAATGGCAAAAAAAAAAAAAAAATAAAAATACTGTCGTTCCCCACTGGGACAAGACAGTCATCTGGTGCATTACCAGCACTGAAGTCTTTGGTGTTCCGTATGTATTAGTGTGCATGCCTTTAGATGACCAGTAGGTGGAGCTAGTATAAATAAAGAGAAAGAAAGATCATTCTACTCTGCTCTCGCATTTGCTCCAGTGAACCGTCCTGAAAAGCTTTCTGAAAAGCTTACATTTGTAAATAACACCATACCATTATACAAAACTCTTTATTTGCCCACCTCAATACACCGTTTCCACTAACTGTTATGAGTAATCAATGTTTATTTTATTTTTCTCACTTTATTTTTTGTTCTAATAATCTGGACAAGACAAAAGAGTTCTAAAAACAGCAGTTCCAAGCCTTGTTTAAAGTTTATTAGCAAATAAATTGATATTCTGTGAAGGTATGTTTTGTTGTCAGTCTTTATGAAACTGCAAATGAACAACAGTAATCTTAAATATTTGAACAGTTATTTGTTCTGTAATGTTTCAACCATCCACGCCATTCATTTCAACAATACATTTTCATGAGGACGAAGCTGATGATGTAACACTTTCAAACACAAACACACATAGAAAGACACAGAAATAAATCAATGCTTAACCTTCCCTTTGATGGAATGTCTCATTAAAATGCCTGAGATTTCTTCAAAATTATTATAAATTAAAATAATTCTAAATTAAAATAATAAAATGTATTATTTTTTTATTTATTATTTAACTTTATATCTTGTGTTCTGCCAGGTACTGGAGCTTCTGTCCACCTTAATTCACAGAGCCGTGATGTAATCACATTGTATCTCAGTAGTCATATTAATGTAATGTTAATAACATATTTTCACTCGTGCAATGGTGGTCTCTCTTTGAGGTTCTTTAAACCACTGTAGGCCACATAATCTTATTCAGGTTCCGATCTATGGGTGAGTAAATGTCAACAGTTTCCACTCAATTACACGGAGCATTTACCATGTTTGACACGAATGCTCGTTATGACACTAGCCTCAGACACCTGGGGGAGGCGGGGGGGGGGGGGGGGGGGGGGGGGGTTGCTTTTTGTTGTTTTTTTTTTTAAATTCTGAAAATGACCTAAAATGCAAACAAAACAGTATAGGCTTTGCCATGCTATCAGAACAGGCGGGCTGTGTTGGTGATGAATTTTGGTGGTGAATAAATGATATCTAAAAATGTTAGTGGACTGCACAACACAAAAACCTAATTCTTGCAAGCTGATGGTTTCATAGGCTACATGGCCTTTCACTAATGGCAGGGTTTCCAAATGTGAAATTTTCTGATTTACTCTCATGAGCGGCAAAAAATGAAGTAGCAATTTGCACTACTGCTTTTTAAGAAGGGATATAACACTACTGTTTGCACTTTCACCCTCTAAAGGTCACATACACACAGATATACTTACTTAACTTAAAAAAAATGTAAACAATTACAATATTGTGAAATAACAATCTGCTGAAATAACGTATTATAAAAAAAATCCACTGACAATTAAGTTATAAGAAGAGATTTGACAAAATGGGCCCACGTGTCTAATAGGTTTGAGATCTCCTGTAAGAGAAGAATAGTGCTATAGGACATACATGTTTCAGCCAGTCTTTAACATTTGGTATTAAAATAAAACAAACGCATTTATATAAATAACTGAATCAGCTGTGCAAATGTCAGTTTGGTTTTATGCAACTTGTGTCATACCATCACACTCACACTATCAGAAACTCACATTTGAGTCTGATAACATATTATCCATCACACACACACACACACACACACACACACACACACATACAAACTCATTCACACTTTAAATATGATTGAACTTCATCCAGGTTGAATTAAACATCCTAAGCAGGTTCAGCCTGTATATGTTGTATGACCTGAGCGCGTTCAATCACAGTATATTATACGAAAACAATGTGCCATCACATTCAACTGTGTTAGCCATTTCTCACAGGAAGCATGAGCATCGTTGATCTAACCGTTTGATAGCAGTGCTTTTGCTTTTTTTCTTCCTCGGAATATGTTGAAATTCCCTAACACCTCTTCCGCGTCTTTGTTGTGCCTTTAAGGACGATGTATGGAATTCCCATCCCCCAGTTGTCGCGCGGCCAGTACTGCAGGTCAGGCAGAGAGTACGGAATCTCGAGACTGGCGTCCAGGTAAGCGACGAGAGTGCTGCCGTACGCCGTGGCCACCACGATTAGGATGTGCCTTTAAAAAAAAAAAAAAAAGACCAGAAATATACAAATAAATCAAAACGTTTGAAAAAAAAAAAAATTGTCACAAAAAAAATCTCAACCAAACATAGCACGGATTACAGACAAGCAAAATGAATATCTAGATCTCGAAGCACTCTCACCAGATGGCGTGAAGATAACAGAAGTTGATCCTCTGCCAGAAACTGCAGGTAAAACGGTCACTGATCCAGCAAGAGATAGCGAGGACCCAAAGTCCTACTGACGCATGGGCCAGCCTCAGAACCTTCTGATCTGTGCAACTGCAAGACCATTCGAAAAGACCAGGGAAAAGATAATCGACAATAACAATTAAGGAAGGTTATACATTTGCTGTTACACAAGACTTCAAAAGGTGTGTGGGAAGATGTTACTTTACCTCTTCAGTTCCATACAAAGGGAATAGAGAATGTGAATAGCAAAGAGATTGAGTGCATAGGCGTTAGCTGTTGGTTTGACAAACGAGGAGATGGTGGTAACAACGGTGATGATGAAGACCAGGCGTGAGAAGGATTTCCTACAGGAAAAAAAAAGAAAAAAAAGAAAAGCCATGCAGCAGTATTCGATGAATGACTACAGAATTCAGTGCGTTTAGGGTCAGGTCATGTACAGGTTGCTCAGATTTTAGTTGCCACTGTTTAAGACAGGTTATTCAAGGGGTGTGACTGTGAACTGTACGACGCTCGACAACTGAGTGCCCTTCGGACAAAACAAACTGACGCTAACAACCTCTGAAAACGTATACACTAATTACTGTTGGCCAGTCAAAGTTTTAAGCAAACGGACTAAACCCTTGTTTCAAGTACCTCAGGGATTCTGACCACACAGACCGATAAATATTTAATTTATTTCCCGCCCTGTATTTAAATATTAAAACTTAGTCTACTGCAGACTCATTGAGAAAGTCAGTGAGTTCATCTCCCAAACACTATGGGGTGAACCAACACGAAGCTTCAGGTTAAACAGGGTTACTGTTACATGCACTCAGTCTTGTAAAAAGATACTTTAATTGCTCCCTATTAGTTTAAACCTACAAAAGACGTGTGGTCTTATGTGAAGACATAAGGTGGATCATGGTTTGGAAAAAAACAACAACTTTGGTTTGAAACTACTTAGAGTAAAAATGCTGATATTCTTCATAGTTACCTGTCCTTGATGAAAGAGGGAAAATGCCTGCGTGGAAACCAGAGTGAGTAGCCAATAGCCAGTACCCACAAGATAGACAACTCATCCAGCATCTGACCCATGAAACTCAAAGTCATGTGGAAATATAAGGAGAAGATTCCTGAAGAGAAAGGTGGAAGATGGGTGATAAGAAAAACAGGGTGATGAAGAAGACAGTCGGTTATAGTTATGGTGTTTCAAGTGTTTTAAGTGTTTTAAGCGAATACTCTGTTTAGGAACCCATTTTTCATCAGTTTGGAACATGGAATGTTCCAAAGACACTGGTAGGTTCTGATTGACAAATGTCATGATGTTCCAAGAGAGTCTCATCAATTTTTCTTCCACATTCTTAGACATCTTTGAACATTCTTAGAACATTCTTTGACCCACAAGAAGCTCTGTTTACAGAACATTAGTCTTCAATGTTCCGTACATTCCATTCACTCCGCTATCATTCTTAGAACCTGAAGTTTTTACCTGGATTAATATGTTTAAAACTTCCATTGTGAGCTTTAACCTATCAATATTTCACTGGTCCAAACAGGCTCAGTGTTGCTTGGTTCCCATTAATGTAGCTACCGAGATTAGTGAATGACTGATTGAGAACCTGAATACATGAACTGTAGCATTGTATAAAGTTGATACCTGCTGTTTTATTGATGAGAAAACTACTAAAAGACACGGCAAAGAGTCAAATGGCACTGTGCCCCCAGTTGACACCAGTGCATCCCATTGGATAGAGACAGCTGGTAAATTTGGTTTATGTGTGAATGTTTTATGAATTGAACCACAGGTGAGGTTGCGCGTGTGAATGGACAAGTGATGCGGAGGATGCTTACCTACAAAGATCATCATGATCCAAACCAGATGCACTGCCAAGTTCCTCTCCTTGGCATATGGGTGCAACAGATACAGCATAATGGGGGAGATCACAAAGAAGACAAAGCTGCTCATCTGGGGAATAGAAGATAAAAAAAATAAATAAACATCTATCAGAAACACTGAAGTTAGACATCAAAACCTGTTTAGACTGAGTTAATACTATAAAGTGATTGCTGTGATACAGTACAGTACAGCTAGTGAGTGTGATACAGTTTGGTGGGAATTTCTCAGTGTGAATGCTTTAAGTTAAGTGTTTGTATAAGCTGGATCCTAAATGCTACGTTGTTACCGTGTTGAAGAATTCCACAATATTTTCTGAGTGCTTGTAGTTATCCTCACACCAGTCAACCTCCGAGCTTTCATACGAAAACACGCCTGCCATCTTTTCTAATGAGTAGGTCCCTGTGAGAGAGAGAGAGAGAGAGAGAGAGAGAGAGAGACAGAGGGGGAGAGAGGGAGAGAGGGATGGTGGGAGGGACAGGGACAGAAAGTGAGAGACAGAGAATGACACTTCAGCTTTGAAAGTTCTCATCGATATCATTATTAACATACTAATACGCTATAAGACTGGTATTGCACATGAATTGATTGAAGAACCGACTATCCGTACCGAGGCAATACATATCACAGTTTCTATTATGTATTCTAGCACTAAATATATATGTACAAAAAATCCCCATACATCTATATTTGTATTATTTATTATATTAGATTTGTTTTTACTATAGATTTCGCCCAGTAAGAAAGTCGCGCCCGATTAAGACATAAGCAAACAAACAGATGAGGCCGCGCTGCGGCTGCGCAGATATGGTGCGCTGAATTACGAAATTCCATTAAAAGTACTACCTGGTCAATTACAACCAACCGCTCCAGTGTAACGAGATTAACTTGACTTTTCGCCTTCATAACAATTTACCGGCACCTTTAGTCTATCCTGGCTCGGTTTAAGTCCGAAATCGAAACCCAGAGAGACACTTAACCGCGGTACGAGAATAAATGTCTTAATAAATTAATCGCTAATTAATCATCGAGGATTATTTTCTAAATTCAGTAAAAAAAAATCATAACATCAACTCTATCACAACACTGCATTTGCACAAGTTTGTAAGAAAATCCACAGTTATCAAAACGAAAGCTGTATTCTAGTAGCCTACGGTTTAATAAACTATAACAAGGATACACCGATGACACGAAGGAACCGTAAGAGCCAATTTGACGGAACCTACCTCACGCTTAGAAAACGCATCCACTGACCTTCGCTCCATGTGCCAGCTTTATGTAGGAGAGAAATGTTCCCGATCCTGTTACACGGGTCTCAGGTGTGACATCACCTGGCCGTTTGACGGGCTAGGTAAAACCGAACGAACAGTCACATTCTTCTCCCTATTGTAAAGAAAAACCCGTCGGTGCACTAAAGCCTGCTGACAGTGTTGACAAATTTATGTTTGAAAGCCTGACTAATTATATGGTTTCCACACGAGTGTCGAGGAACTGAACAGGTAGACGGAGCGCCACTTGGCATGGAACACAATCCACCTGTAAACCCAGGTTTCTCCGCGCACCCACCATAATTACCAATCAAATTGTCGGTAGAAGAGTGACGTGTTTACTCTGACAGCTGCCCCCCCCCTCTTCTCTCTCTCTCTCTCTCTCTCTCTCTCCTTTTAATTCCATTCATAATTCAACCAAATCATGCAACAGCGGCAGGCAACTAGTACATTTGAGAAACTCTTTGATATGTGCAATGGATGAGGTGAACTTGGAAGTTGACAGGAGATGCCCGCTTCGACTCATATTTTTTGTAGGCTTAATTCCACAGTGTTTGCTGCTATGACTGTGAAATAGTATGAAATAGCTCTCTTTACATGTCAGTCATGCACTCTAGAAGAATGCAACCATTCGTTTCAGCGGGTATTCATCCGTTTCACTAGAAATGCGCGTATTGTTATGTTGTACCACTCAGAACGGAGGTCTTCTCTTTCGATGCTTGATGGTAGCTGCCGTATAAGAGGGATCAGTTGCTTATAAATACGTTTATTTGCAATCGTGTTTATGACGAATACAAGGCTTTGCTGCCATGAGTACATTACAGTCGATAACACGAACAGGTTGTGTATCACGCCACGGAGGGAACGGTTAACAAATATGTCACATGTCATAGCCTATACTGCATAGGAACCAGCGTGACTGGTGTGTGCCTGTAGTCTACCATGGTAAATGGGCCATCTGAAAGCAGAACTTGATCGTGTTTCGTACCACTTTTAAAAATAAAACTTTATAGAAACGCAGTGGATCGCGCCGTCTTGATGTGTGCGTGAGAGCCGATGCAAATGTGGTAAGAAGAGTTAGACAAGAGTTAGATCAACATGCGATTTACATAGATGTTTAGCATGGTAAATGCATAAGACTTTCTTGCCCCTTTGGAATGCACCTGCTGTTGGACCAGTTCTCCCACGTCTTCCATGGTTGCATTCACGACACAAAGTAGCTTGAATTCTGCGACTTTAACAGACACATCCATTTTTCCAGTGAAGTGTCCTTAATTTGACACACATGTCAAGGCTAACACCTGAGGGAACACAGGTCAATGCTAACACTTAAAGAAACACCTAGAGTACATAGAGTCTTAGACATACTCTTAAAGATAAAAATAGAATGCCTTGAAGCATGATGGTTTGCAACTGAATTAAATCCCTCTCCAAAATATTTCAACAGCGATTCAGTTTTATAAAACACCGTCAGACAGAGTATATAATAAAACTCCTGGTATGATGAAAATGTTTCTCCCTTCTTTTTTTTTTTTTACTTTGTGCTTTGGCTGACTTGATATAACAAGGAGTATGTTTCCTTGATACAATAATGTGCAGTGTTGTAAGTTCTGTAACAGTCTTAAGTCAGTCGGACTATATTGTTTAGCTCTAATTCAAGAAAGCTTAGAGCATTCAAGAGTTAGACTCTCCAGGAACTTAGTTATTAAAACAAGTAGTAGATTGTATCAGCTACATGTTGTTCAAAAACTGAGGTAATTCACCACCTTTTGACTGATTATCAGATGAGATAATCGTAAGTTGGTGTGTGTGTGTGTGTGTGTGTGTGTGCGGGTGGGTGTGCATATGTGAGACAGAGAGGGAGATTTTTTTTTTTTTTTTTAGATTTTTTTACACTTCTTTAGCAGTACCCAAATGGCAGGATTTGCAGAGCCAAGTATACTTAGAAAATAATATAATACAAATTATACCATGTAACACTGTCATATAAACTTGCCCATATTTATGGAGCACTTCAGATTTTGTCATCAAGGTTAAAAAACATCAAGAAATAAATCAAAGAAATGTGAAGTTTTTCCTCCTGAGTCTTGGGGTACTGGTTTGTTAAGAGAAAAAAAAAGAAAGAAAGAAAGAAAGAAAGAAAACAATCATTCAGTGCGCTTAATTTTCAGAAGCTTCAAAAGAGCCTATAAAATGGTAAACCCTGTGGATAAACCCTTGAGCTGGATTCGGTACTCCTCTGTGTCGTTCATGAACTTATGCACAATGTTCTTTCACCTTACATTTGTCAGTCCTTGGAAAAAACCTATAAATTGGCCAACAGTGGCTCTGTGTGGGCTTATGTAGATAGTGCAGGATCATGCCCGTTGTAAAAGTCACAACTTGCGTTGCAAAATTATAGCCTTCTGTCTAAGAAAATATAATACTTCACAAGTTATAAAACTGTATCCATTTCGAGCAACAAGCGCACGATCGTAATACCATTTTTTCATATTTACTTTTCTTTTCTTTTTCATTTAAAAAGTGCAGAGTTGGAAACGTCTTCTCAAATCTGACTTCTTACACCTCAACCAATGGCCTGGGGTCTCATTATCGCTCTCTGAGGTGTCATTTCTTGGGTGAACCATCAGTGTGGTCAGTCCGAGAAAAGGTATCAGTGCTGCTTAGCTGAGTCACACACAGAGTTGAGTCAGTTCTCAGATCTTCTCCACGTAGTTTCCTGGGAAGAGTCCCTCTTTTCCTCTAAATCTGCCCTTCCACCAGCCTGAAGGATCTATGGAACCAAAACATTTTGTTTAGTCATAAGGTACGTGCATACTGTATGTATTTTACTTAAACAGATGTAGTGATTGATTTTGAAAGCGTATCTTGTTGTTTGCCACTTGTGATCACTTTTCTAGTTCCCACCCTGAGACCTTATTAAACAGAGTACTTCCCTCTTACAAAGGATTAATACACCTGATTAGACTTATCAGGTTCTTAGTGACTGATGAAAAAGTTCAGTCAGGTACGCTGGTACTAAACCAGACTGAGGAAACAAATGAACTTTTACTGAGCGAGATGTCGGGACTATCGGTAAGGAACACTAGGCTGGAGCAGAGACTGTTTGTCCTATGATCCTTTTTTTTTTTTTTTCCTGTTTATATTATTGATTCATTCCTGTTTATGCCTGTTCTTCCCTATTTATTAAGTGTCTTTCATCTTCCTGCCCGGCACTTACCTTCGTTAAGTAATTCAATGATGTCATTGACCTCAAAGCTCAGCTCGTCCGTGTCCTGGCCAGCGTACGCGTACAGTGCCTTACAGCGGGGACCTTGAGGGGTAGGTAGGGGGCGAGATCTGTTGGGAGCAGGAGGTGGGCGCTGACCAATACTCTTCTTCCTTTGCATTCTGGGAGCACAGATAGGAACAGACGGTTCCGGATCGTTATTGACAAAGCAATTAGATTTGAGGTGAAAGTATGAAGGCTCCACATAGACAAGAAATAGACAATCATTAAAAAAAAACAAAAAAAAAACAGACAAGAAATTCAAATGAATGTCAAATGAATGTACAAAATCTTGTATCCCTGCTATTTTACAATTATTATGATTTTGCCGGCAATGGGATTAATAATAATAATAATAATAATAATAATAATAATAATAATGTTTATTTAGAGCCCAATATCACT
Organism: Chanos chanos; assembly: GCF_902362185.1. Classification (NCBI taxonomy): domain Eukaryota; kingdom Metazoa; phylum Chordata; class Actinopteri; order Gonorynchiformes; family Chanidae; genus Chanos; species Chanos chanos. The sequence continues at coordinate 8,115,034 of NC_044503.1, read as the reverse complement.
ATTTATAGTCTCAAAGGGCTTTACATGTCTATAACAAACTCAAATCAAAATTATATCATGCATAAGTTCGAGAAAATAGATTAGTCTTTAGTTTTGTTTTAAAGGTATTGAGAGAGTTTGCCTCTCAGACTATTTGTTGAAAATGTGTTTTCAATCAGCTCAACGAATGAATGCAAGAAACCATGCAATGCTTGCATGCAAACTCGACACATTAACCAACTAAAAGGTGGAACCATGGCGTGTGTTGTTTGTGGTGTGTGTTTCTGGTGTATTAATAGCCTCACCCAGACATGCCCTGATCTGGGACGTTGAGGAAGTCTGTATTAGCTGACTGGTTTTGCCTCAGGCCGCGCTGGTTCTTCTTAGATCCCTGCCTTGGCAGCACCGAGCTCGGGGGACGGCCCTGCTTCATGGGGGTTGAATAAGTCTGTTCCCTTTGGTTTGGTTGGGCGTGCCCGCGAGAGAACTGCGCCGCTCCGTTCTGGTGCCCTTTGTGGGGGGGAAAAAAAACAACAAAAAAACGAAAAAACGGTATCATCACAATATTCCTCTCTTTTTTTTTCTTTTTTTTTTAGCTTCAACTGAACCAAACATACAACTCGTGATGAAATAACATATTTGTTAGGGACCAGCCCTCCTAATGGGATTAATCCCTGGCTTGTGCTGAAACGGAAAACATTTACCTCCATGGCGCGGCTGATTCCTGCCTCCATGGCTCGGCATAATACCTTTCCTTGAAGGCTCTAAAGAGGACAAACAAATTGTCTTCTTTTAAAGACAAAGCGCGATGAACTTTTCAGCGTTCACTTTAGATCCCACACATCGTTCCCCCCCCCACGCCCCCCCCACCCCCAGTGCCCATCAGCCCCGTCACTCACTAGAAGTTTTTGGAAGTCCATCTCCTATCGTAACAGTGAGGGTTTTTCCTCCTGGTTTGATCTGAGCCATGTCACCCTGACCCTTCTGGAAAACCACGCAGCGGGAGCCACCTCCGCCCCAGCCTTCCTTCTTCACCCGAAACTCCAACCTGTGGTAAAGTAACAAAGAATATTAGGGCAGAGGAAAAATACACTCTTCAACTTTAGAGGACCATGACTCACAGGGTGAGTCATGCTCTTCTAAAGTTGAAGAGTGTATTTCCTGACATGCTAACACATGCTAATGTCTAGGTCCCTGACATGCTAATACGTGTTAATGTTTAGCCGATATGATGCCATTTTATGACAAGCTAATATAACTTTTCTCAAGTCATATTCACTAACTTACTCCTAAAAAAAAAAAGTTACGGTGCAACTTTGAAACTCTTTGTAGGTTTAGGTGAGTCTAGTCCTGTACCTGTCACTGAAAGACAGGGAGAGTTTGTTTTTCGTCTGCTCCTCGTAACGTTTGCACAGGAGGCTGAGGAATTCGGTTTTGAACATGGACTCCAGCAGACTGTCATACTGAGCCTCATGAAGGATGAAGAAGTCGTCTTGTCTTGTGCTGGAGAGAGAGAAAGAAGAAGAGGAAAAATGAAACAGAAAAGCGAAATGGATGAGAGCCGGGTGATAAAATAAGACCAAGATCATTTACAACGCACAGTCAAAGTTATCAATAATCTGACAGGGTTTTATCATACTCTTTCAAACTGTGTCTTAAAATATCTCTCATGCACGCAAACACACACACACACACACACACACAGAAATACACACACACACACACACACAAACACACACACACAAATACACACACACACACACACAAACACACACACACACATAACAAATGTATGTGGCATTGGGGGTTGAGCATGAGATTTGGCAGAACACATTTTAATTCATTTCCTGTTGATTAATCTGGAAAGTAGCCGCTACCCATGTGCAACGAGACGGATGCCACCTCGCCGAACAACATTTACTCATCTGTGGTTTTACTCTCTGGTCATGTGGCAAATATGTACAGAACGTGGGCGAAAATGTATCTCAGGTTTCACATTAAGCAGAGCCCTCACCTCAGCGAGACAGTACGTATGCTGCTGATTTCCAGCTTGCGCTTTAGCACCTCTTTAATTTGCCCTTTCTCAGGACCCTTCTTCACTTTCTCACGACCAATCAGGTAGATGCCCTTGGGGGTCAAGATGAGGTCCCTCTTGATTGACTGAGGAGAAAGTCAGAAGATGGAGACATATCTGTTTTTTTCCTTTCTGGATTGGCCGATTATACACACATCAAGGGCGTAAAAGAATCATCGTATTTTTAGCGGAACTTGTAAAGTCTCACAGGAAAACCTTACCTTGAACCTGCGGTCATACTTGTTGACCGAATCAGCAAAGTCGACTCGTTCTCTCTTGGCTAAGAATTGCCTTAGCTCTGGTCTCTCCTCCATGCCAAGGTAATCCCCAACAAAATTTCGATTAATACTGTTCCTACGGCGTTCCTTAGAGTTATACAGGATGTCAGAGGCTGGATAGGAATGAAAAAGGGAGAGAAAATAAGAGAGTGAAGGATTGAAAGAAAGAAATGGTCATTTGCTATCATTACAGAATATTTCAGTGAATACTCTCAGTTTTTTTTTGTGTTACAGCATTACACACTCATGACCTTTTTAGTTATGCCTCCAACATTCACACTCACCCTCTTCCCTCATCTGTTCATATTTCCTTCTGGCGATGTATTTCCTCCAAGCTTTTTGAATAGTCCTGGCAAACGAGTCAAACTTCCTTTCTCTCATCTCCTCCAGCAAGAACAGCTGAAGGTCACAGAACGAGGAGATTAGTGGCAAGAAGAACTGCTCACCTGGAGCAAGTCAACCAGAGACGGACAAATTTGTGGAAGTAGTATTTCTACACGCGCCGGTGATGTGTAGACTACATCTACTGGGCATGTGCAGACTTAGGATCATAATTCCAGCACAGTTCCATAAATGTTTACTCAGACATTTTATAAGCCATTTAGATCTATTCGAGTTATTGCCAAAATGTCATTTCTTTAATGTTTCTGCCATAACAGAATCAGAATCATAATTTTTTTTTTTCAAACTCAGTCTTGGTTTGATAGATAGTACGTTGAGGTTCAAGTTCCTGCCAAGTAGCCCTGTAAGGTTTCTCTTTTTTTTTTTTATGTAAAAGGAGTCTCTGAAACAATCATGAATCGTGATTTGGAGCCTTACCGACTCTGGGTTCTTCACGAACACCTTGGTGCGTCCCATCTGATACTGATCTCTTTCCATGTTGACGGCCTGCAGGAGGTGGAGTACCCCCTGCTGTTCCGCGCCTCTCCACTGGGGCCACGTCTCAGGTGTTAGAATGGCATACCTGAGACGGAACGCAGAGGTTCACTCGCTGGACAAGCAAAGAGACCATTGCACCGAATGGATGTTCTGATTGATCAGTTCAGCTACATTTACAATCTGTCTGCCTCACCTCTGCAGAAACTTCTGGAAGATTCGGCGATAGGCAAAGCCGGCACGTCGTACTCTGATGTTCTCGCGTAAGCCTAAGTATTCTACCTGGTGTTTTACCCTTTAATCACAAAACAAGTCAAATATTTCATTTGAGTATTTATTTATTTGTTTGTTTGTTTGTTTTGGCCAAATATCAGCTCTGTATGATACAAGAAGCACATCATGTCATGTACATAGCTAATATGATGATATATATAGCCTATTAATGTTAATGATATAGTTGATATTGTTCTTGTAAATGTTGCAGTCTGGATAACTGCACTCTGGGTAATGTAGTGTGGAAGGAGGAAAGGGAAGGGTTGTAGTCCAAGACTCACCTGCTCTCCTCCCAGTCTTTGGGTCTCTTGGTCTCATTTGGTTTGATACAGCGTATATAGTGGGGGGTGCACTTCATCAGCGTATTCACCAGTTCATTGGCTTGTCTCTGAAGGTAGGACAATGTGATTGGTCATTAATCTGTTAGCAGCTCATAACATAACTTAATGTTTAATTGGCTTCAGAGGTATGATTCCAGCTGTTTAGAGCTGAACAGCTGTGTCTCTTACTTTGATCTTTGAGCTTGCTGTGGTGGGCCTGCCTTTCTTGTCTGTGTTGAGATTTTCTGGAAAGAGGCTACAAATGAAGTCACTTTGGTGACAGAAAAAAAAATGAGAGAGCTTAGACTTGTTGGATCATTTTCATAGCATTTCAAGTTTATCAGGCTTTATATAGCAGGCAGTCTAACAGCTAAATGTGTTAGACATACAGACAAAAGTTATGGTTTGAGGCTAGTGCTGGCTACACTGTCACTCCTCTCCCAGTTACAGACCTTGGTAGTGTTTGTGTCTTGGTTATGTTTATGTTTATGTTTAAGGCTGGTCACAATGATATGGAGGAGTGTAATATTTCAGGAATTATGTATTGAAAAAAGACTCAGCCACCTTACTCAAAGCTACAATTCAAACTGATCTCAGCTGATTTTGAGCTTCCATAAAAAGTTTCTAGCTTCTGCAATGACAGCTTACAACTATAGCTTCATTTTCTCCAGCCATCGTGAAAAAAAAAAAAAAAAAAAGTTTCTCTCACTGTTCGCTGCTTTGCATCAGCTCGATGAGGTCAGGAAAGAGTACATCTCTGTTTCTCTCACAGAAGCCAACGATGTCATACGACACCTGGTTGAAAGAGCGAGAGAGAGAGAGAGAGAGAGAGAGAGAGAGAGCAAGAGAGAGAGAGAGAGAGGAGAATTAAACATCACGACATGTTAATATCCATCAGAATCGTTTCTGGTTCATTTCTACTCACTTTCCCCGCGTAATGATGGATGACGAAACCAGAATTCCAGTTGTTGAAGTGGTCGTGTGTGCCCACAGCTGCCTGTAATTTCTGCAGTAGGGTTCCATCTGCGCCCTCGCTCTTGGCGTGCATAGTGGCACACACATCGTCCAGTACACTCATGATACCAGGTGGACTCTAGAAAGAGGTAAAGTGGAACTCACACTTTTGCAGTAATTTCCCTGGCATATACAACTTATAAGGTGGTAGAGACCAATTAATCGTCACGAAAGATGCTCAGTGAACAGATGTGTGTTTTTCCGTGAGCTTACTTTATTCTCAATGAGGTCGCACACAATTTTATTGTTGAAGTATTCAATAGGGGTCCATTTAATACCCTCCTGAACATACTCCTCCTAAAAGGCCAAAAAAAATAGGGGGGGGGGGGCAATAGCATTTGACAAACGTCCGGAAGGCTTTAGTGTTTATGTCACACAAAATCATAAAACAAAAACCAAAAATATAACAAATGAACAGATTAAGGCAATTCTGTACCTGCTCAGCCTTCAGGGTAAGCTCGATAAAGATCTGCTGCAGCTTCTCATTCACAAAATTAATACAGAATTGTTCAAATCCATTCCTCTGTATTCAAAAAAGACAGAGAGAGAGAGAGAGAGAGAGAGAGAGCGAGAAGAAAAATGAATTATTAATAATGTACAGACTACACAAAAAGTAGTGTCAGCTGTTGAAAAACGAGAGAAAAAAAACAAAGCTGAAAAGAATGACCTGGAATATTTCAAATCCGTAAATATCCAAAACTCCGATGCTAAATTCCTCATGTGGTTTCTGCATGGCCTGGTTTATAGCCTGTTTAGGGGAAAGAAAAACAAAATAATACCAAAAAAAAAAAAAAAACAGTTACTGGTGTCTAATTTTTTAGCAACTCTCTAATTTCAAAGCTTTGTACGTCTTTGTTTCGCATGTGCGTATGTACTAAAATTCAGACAGTATCCTCTAACCTCCACTAAATAGTCAAAGAGGCGTGCGTATAGGGCTTTGGAGAGGGCGTCACGTGTGTGATTAGCCTGCTCCTGGTTCAAGGTCACGGTGATTGACTCGGACTTGCCACCCCACTTAGAGTCCATCTTTCGGCTGGTCAACTTATCCTGCAGTCGACTGGGGTCGATTCCCAGCAGGTAGGCAGGAAAGGCTAGCACTGAAACGAGACCACAATATTCAGCATTCTGTACTGTCGTGAGCTTGTGCCCTGATTATCATGCTGTATTATTAATGCTAGCATATTTTCAACAGTTTCTTTTTCTGTATAATCACATTTGCAGCCAGAAACCTCAACGAGCACTGAAATTTCTGCTCCCTTTGGCGACCATGCGAGAGCGTGCGTTTCGATTCAGATACGACGGACTGTGTTGGTCACTCACGGTCAGTGCTTTCCACTTGCGCGTAGTTTCCGGCTTCTATGAAGCTGATGTTGCCCAGGTGCAAGATTCCCGCTATGATCTGGAGAACCAGCATCTGACAGTTTTGCGAGATGCCAATCACTTGCATGGCTTCCTGCAGATAGAAACACCAGACCATCAACCAATCAGATCAGACAAATCCACTGTAAAGAGGCTATATACATCTAATCCATACATTTAATTACACATTGTTTATAAGATCTAAAACCAAACGAGCTCTCAGGAGACAAGGCAACGACAAGACATGGACTATGTTTCAACTTCAAAATTTCCAAACTCTAAAAACAGACAGCTGGAATGTACCATCGTTTCTTTAAAACTTAGAAAAAAAAAAAGACAGTTGGCACGTACCATCATTTCTTGAAAGTCCTTACTATCATTAGTGCCATCCACTTTGTATGTGCCAGATTGGTTCAGGTAGTTGTAGTAGTCTGGAGTCATGATTCCTAATGCTTCCCTCTGCTGAGCAGATGCTCCCTCTATTAACTAGGAGGAGGGGAAAAAATGCAGGTATTTAACCTCTGTTCCTCTTCGTGAAGGGGAGTTGAAGTCACACTAAGTATTTCTGAAAACCATCCTTCAGAAATGTCCTTAAAAGAAACTCATGCTGAGAGTGAGATAATTAACTGGGAAAACAGGTTTATAAAAAAAAGGGGGAAAAAAAACAAAACAAAACAAAGCAAAACAAAAGATTATCCGCAATGAGAATAACATGTTTTCACTTGACTGAATCTGTCGATATCTGTCTGCAGTGACATAATAGATGAAAATGAAAAAGAAAAAAAAAAAGGTACACCATTAAACCAAGAAAAGGTCAAGGCTCAGAAACAGGTTAAGGATCACACACACACACACACACACACACACACACACACAGAGTCCTCCTCACCTGATAGAAGACATGGAAGTTCCTCTCATTCTCATTTTGGCTCACTACTCTGGACTTCTCCAGCAAAAAGTTGGAGATTTTGCCTCCATCCGGCTCTCCTCCTCTACTGAACTGGATCTCAAAATACTTACCCTGTGTATCGAAAACATGAATACAGTTACATTACGATGAGTCCTTTATACGACACGAAGAGGTCAGGGTTGGATTTCGATTTTAGTAACAGCATAAACTGATTGGCTTTCGGGATGTGCGGTTGTGAACGGAATATTTTGGAGTGCTTCGGGGTGTCGACTTACAAAACGACTGGAGTTGTTGTTGCGAACAGTCTTGGCATTGCCAAATGCCTCCAACAGTGGATTGGACTGCAGAATTATATCTTTTACGTGCTGGTAAAACACACACACACACACACACACACACAGACACACACACACACACACACACAGATTTCAGCATCTGGTATCTGAAAATTAGCATGGCTTCACATCTTAATTTCCCCACCCTGACAGGTGTCTGACATGAAGGTCAAATCGGACTTTCGCCCTCGCAGGTCAGAGAGGGCCGCAGGTTTACCTGCACTTTTGATCCTCCTCCGGACACTTTGGAGATGTAGCCCATGATGTATTTAGCAGCCACCGTCTTTCCTGCACCACTCTCTCCACTGACAAGAAAAGATTTTAAGATTTTAACTCGATTTTAATGTGGGCACGTCGTTTAAGTCACAAACCCATGCGCGCGCCCGCGCGCACACACAAAAAAAGACAGAGTTGCAAGACAAGCTGCAAACATGGTGAAAACAGGTCACAGGAAGCGAGCACACTGAAAATCAGAGCTAGCAGACTGAAAATCAACGGTGTAAAGTGACTGTTAAAATACGCTACAATTTAGTTGAAATTGCGAAAAAATCCTGACAGGGAAGTTAAGGGAGGTGTGCTCTGGTGTGAAACCATATATGTCACCATATATGTCCCCTCCCACAAGTGAGAGCTGTCACCATGGGCTGTCCCTAGCGGTGGGGAAGAGAATCGCCCGACCGGCGATTCTCTTCTAAGGAAGGAAATGATGCTGAACCGGTTCCTCATTTATTCTGAGAAACTGAACGCATGTGAGCTTGAGCCGCAGTTGGCCTTCATAACCGTGAGATCATAAGAGTTTAAAAAACCTCAGAAACCCTACACTGCGTCTTTTCTGCATGCTTAAATCTACTCTGCACGTCCACCAACGGGACCTACTTCACCCATCCCTCTTTAACTCATCCACTTTTTTTTTTCCTGTCTTTTTTTTTTTTTTTTAAATTATTGGGATGAGCTGATCTGACCTCGCGAGCGTGTCAGTCAGAGAAAACTAGACTTTAGTTCATCGGTATGACACACTGAGAGTATTTTAACCAGAAACTAGAAAAGTCTGAATTTGAGAAGCACATACAGTTGTCCAGAGTTTCATAATTAAACACACAGACTGTCACTCTAATGGAGAAGTGGACTTTCAGCTCACCTGATGATGACACACTGGTTTTCACTGTCAATCATCATGTTCCTGTACATGTTGTCTGTAAGAGCATAGATGTGCGGAGGGTTCTCGTACTGGGCCTTTAGGAGAAGAAGAGGATGACAAAGAAAAGTTCAACAGAGAGACAAAAAAAATGAAAGTCACGTCGGGGAAATAAAAAAAAAAAAAAGTTTATGATTTTCGCGAGGGTTTTAAAATCCGTAAAAGCTGAATGTACGGGTTTCTGCGCGGTCTCCGTGCATGCGCTCAGGTCTGCAAAAGGCATGAGCTGATAGTTGTTCGAATTCATCGGTAGCAATAAAGGGAAGGTTCCATATGACTGTATGAGTGGGGGAAAAGAAAAAGAGTGCATTTGACTCACTGCTCCTTGGTAAAGTTCAATTTCTCGATCCGTGAAGTAGGGCATCTGTTTGAATGGGTTCACTGATATCAGCACTGGCCCAATATATGTCTACACATGACAGTCAAGGACAGCTGCCTCTTTTAGGACAATCAAAGCGGCGTTTT